>NW_017308956.1:86351-109660 GCF_000935625.1 Nanorana parkeri
GGCGGGGGGGGCGGTTCGGCCAAGCCGCTATCGCAGCAGCACGCCGAGCGGTGAGGAGAGTGATAGAGCCGGTCGATCTGGATCTGACAGGTGGCGGCTCTCTCTCCCCATGCTGCTGTTACAGCGGCTCCTGTTCCCCGGCGGCTGAAGTGCTTCTTTCACTTCTCCTCGGATCTCCCGCTGCCTCTGCCCGGACGCACTGGAATGTAGGACGCACTGGAATGTAAGCCGGCCCACTCCCTGCGTTCAGGGGCGTGGGGTTGCACCGCAGCCATGTCTCCCGCCCACAGTTCGATCTCCCGCATCCAGAACACAGGCACATTAGACCAATTAACTGAGCTAGCTAGAACTAGCTCCCGCTATACTTACCTTTCAAGGAACGGTCCTTCCTATCCGCCAATATAGATGCACTATCTGTAACTGCCATGTATTATGAATTTCGCTCGCAAATTGCAAGCACTCGTTGGTCAGCCCGGTCGCCAGACACCACTGACCAATGAGAAGCTCTTCTTGGCACTGCTAAATACGGTTTTGGGTCAAATTTATTTTTTGGGATCAGGACAAGTAGATCGTGCCCCCACTTTAGTCCTTTTGACAAGTAGTTTTAAAAAAAATTCCCACACCCCTGAAGGACTGTATTCCACTACATAACTTGGTGTCATCTGCAAACACAGAAATAGTACCTTTTTTAATCCCCAGTTCTATGTCATTTACAAATAGGTTAAACAGTAACGGTCCCAACACTGAACCTTGGGGGACGCCACTAACAACCTTAGACCATTCAGAGTGCGAATCATAGATCACCACTCTCTGAATACTTTAAGCCAGTTTTCTATCCAATTACAGATGGAATGCTCTATACCAGGGCTCAAAATTTCAGGTCCTGAGCTACTAGTCAGGCCTTCGAAGTTACTCGCCACCAGTTGCCCTTCATAACACAAACAAACACACACAGAGCACAACGCGCACACAGCACAACACACATACAGCCACAGCACAACGCACAGAGCATTACACATACACATTTCATCTGAAATAAATTTTTAGTATTCGCACATGTCTAATAATATGTGTTTGAGGGGCGGCGGGGGGCAGTTTTTATTTTTTTTAATATTTTTTTTTTTATTGTATTATTTATTTATTTACAGTTGGGGGGGACTGCTCTATACCAACTGACCTTAACTTCTACATTAGCCGCATGTGAGGAACTGTGTCAAACGCTTTTGCAAAGTCCAAGTATACTATATTTACTGCCATTCCTCTGTCCAATTTATTACTGCCTCATAAAAAGAAAGTAGGTTTGTTTGACAACTTTTGTCTTTTGTGAATCCATTGATGTATAACATTTTGAATGGGTTACTAATTACAAGAACCTCCAATGGAACAAGAATGTTCAGTATCGTCTAACATACCTTTTCATAGTCCTATTTAGAGGGAAATTATAGTGCATGTAAAGCGAGGATATACTTAGAGGGGTTTTTTCACTCAAAAAATTTAAATGTCACATCAAAAATTAATTTATGTTTGCTCTTCAATATCTTTGTGATTCACATAATCGGAAAAGTTGCAGATCAACCAGTCTGCATCATCCACCTCATAAAAAACATGCATGCATTGTGTGCAAGTTGCTACTTGTGTGAATCTGATACATTTTTTATTTTTTATTTTTTTATTATAGGTTGACAATTTATGCATTGCTTTACATGCTGCACATTCACATCAGTCCCTGCCCTCAAGGAGCTTACAATCTAAAGTCCCTATTGCACACACATACAACCGCTAATTTAGACAGGAACCAATTAACCTTCCAGCATGTCTTTGGTGTGTGAGAGGAAACCTGAGCACCCAGAGGAAACCCACGCAAGCACAGGGGGAAACTCCTGGCAGATAGTGTCCTGACTGGGAGATGAACCAAGGACCCCTAGTGCTGCAGGGCAACAGTGCTAACCACTAAGCGTGTGTTTACATTTACATATTGCCTGGTGGCCTAGAACTTGTAACGTCACTGTGTTTATTTAACGGAAGTACTATGATAGTAAAGTACAGCACTCCTTTTTTTTCTAGGGCAATAGCTGCATATATTTTACAGCATGCTGGGAAATTCAGAAAACCGATGCTGTAGATTTTGATTGAAGTGCTCATTAGGATTTATCAGCTTAAAGGAACCTGTCAGAATAAAAAGAAATGTATGCTGTCGTTGTTGGCTTGCCTTTAAAAGTCTCTTCCAATCAGTCATTGGCCCATGACAATCAAGCAGCCAGAGAAATGTCAGGTCACCTGACCTGCATACCGGTTTTCTCTAAGGCCTGGTTCACACCTGGGCGTTTTACAGCACGTTCCTACACTCTGTAAAACGCTCAACATGTGAAAACCAATGATTGCCTATGGGCATGGTTCCCACCTGGGCGTTTTACAGCGCATAGGAACGCGCTGCAAAACGCCCTACGCCCAAAGAAGTACAGGAGCTTCTTTAGGGCGTATTTTCCGCGCGTATCCATTGGGCTACAGCCAGGTAGCCCTCAAACGTGCGTTTGTCGTGCGTTTTTTTACCACGAATCGCGGTAAAAACGTGCGGCACGAAAGGCGTGACAAATGTGCATATTCGATACGCCTAGGTGTGAAGCCAGCCTTAAAACATAATTGTGACAATGCCTCTCTTATCCTGACAAGTATCTTTTAACCCCTTCATCTTATTTTTCACCATGTATGCTCTGATTGTATTTCTGGCTGACTTGTCTGAGTCAATTGATATTACTCCTTTTTTATTTGTTTAGTTGGAGGAATTTACACAGTTATACAGACCAAAGCCAAGATTACCACAGATGAATGGGGAGAAAACTACTTCCTGATTGGCCCCTACTTCGAGCATAATGTGCGGACTCAGGTTGAGTTGATCGAGCCACCAAATCCTGCTATCAAGCGAACGTTGGATTCCATGAATGGAAAAGGATGCAAGGTGAGGGTTAAATGGTTAACATGCATCTGTACTTATCTTATCTCATTCAGGGCAATATAAGAGATTTAAATGCCAGCAGACACAATCCATAGTGTACTGGCACAACCAGAAATAGGCCCACAGACACAATTAGTACCATAGTGAAACAATCAGTACTGTAATGACACAATCAAAACCATTCCGCAATAACACTATCAATACTGTATTAATACAACCAGAAACTGAAGGGTGTTTTACTCGTCTAAGATGCAGTACATTCAGTAGTGGATACAATTTGCCCCCTAGGCTGCATAGGTGACACATGGATTATTTCTGTATAGCTGAAGTAGGAACTGTTGCTGCATAGGTGACACAGGGAATGTTTCAGCAAAGTTACCATATACATTTTTGCTGCATGAAAAAATACTAAATGTAGCCTCCGACATGGAAGTGCAGTGGTGCTGGCATGGCAGTTGGCTTATTTCGAATCCCACTATTTGGGAACAACCACCCAGTGGCACTACAGTGAATGAACTCATTGCACGTCTCCAGTAGGTGGTGACAGGCAGCAAACATTTAGGATTGGGGGTGGTGGTTCACTTAACATTAGGCTCTGAGTCTAAAAAAAAACATGCAGCAGACAGAGCAACAGATTTTTTTAAAAAATGGCCTGGGCAGCTACCCGTATACCTTCTGCCCTTATCCCTATACTTTCTGCCTTTATCTCAAAATCATTACTGCCTTTTAAAACATGGTAACCTGGACATCGCCTGGTGCCTACTCAGGTATCAGACCCCACCGCACTGGCACAGCATGCACTGCACACCGGGGTAGGAGTGAGACTTACAGGAGAAGGCCTATAAAGCTACTAGTTAAGTTAAAGAACCTCTGTGTGTATGGCAGACGGTGATCCTCTTGTTGCTTTCCGGATGGGGCAGACAACTGGTGATTACCCCTGCTGCCTTTAGTCTGTATGAGCCTACAGATTAATTGTGGTTGTGTGGGCAAGCAGATGTAGGACTAAGCCTGGAAAGCAAAGCACTCTTCCTTTTCAGTTGTAACCAGAATGGGAGGTGGGGAAGCCTGTTTTGGAAACAGCTTTCAAATTGGTAAATTCCTCACTTCTTGTTGCATCTGCGGAACAGGAAATGAAGGGAAATCTCCCCAATTGGACTCTGACAGCAAAAAATACAAGCCCAATTCCAAAAAGTTAGGACATTGAGTAAAATCTACATAAAAACAGAATGAAATAATCTGCAAATCTCAAAGCCATATTTGTTCACAATAGAAAACAAAAAAAATATCAGATGTTTAAACTGAGAAAATGTACGATTTTATGGAAAAAAATAAGGCAATATTGAAGTTGATGGCAGCAACACATCTCAAAATAGTTGGGACCAGGGCCATCTTTACCGCCGTGTAGAATCCTCTTCTTTTAACAACACTCTGTAAACGTCTGGGAACTGAGGAGACCAGTTGCTGAAGTTTTGGGAGAGGAATGTTGTCTCATTCTTGCCTGATATAGGATTCTAGCTGCTCAACAGTCTGGGTCTTCTTTGTCGTATTGTTTGTTTCAAGATGCGCCAAATATGTTCAAATGGTGAAAAGTCTGAACTGCAGACAGGCCAGTTAAGCACCTGGACTCTTCTACTGTGAAGCCATGCTATTGTCACAGATGCAGTATGCGGTTTAGCATTGTCCTGATGAAGTTTGCAAGGCCTTCCCTGAAAAAGACGTCTTCTGGATGGGAGCATATCCAGCAGAGATGTAGGCTTTTGAACTGAGCAATGATAACAAGCTGGAAGGTCCCTCTCCTCTGTAATCCAGAGGACACAGTGCCCATAGTTACCAAAAAGAATGTCCAATTTCGATTCCTCTGAACAGTTTTACACTTTGCAACAGACCATTTTTAAAGAGCTTTGGCCCAGAGAAGTTGACTGCATTTCCGCATCGTGTTTAGTTATGGCTTCTTTGCATGATAGAGCTTTATCTTGCATTTGTGGGTGGTGCGGTCAACTGTGTTCACACAGTGATTTTGGAATTATTCCTGAACCCATGCAGTGATGTCCAAATCATGCCTGTTTTTTTAATGCAGTGCTGTCTGAGCATGCAGTATTGTGTTTCGGCCTTGTCCCTTGCACATAGATATTTCTCAAGATTCTCTGATTCTTTTGATATTATGCACTGTAGAAGATTATATATTTAAAGTCTGCAATTTTATGGTGAGGAACTTTTTTCTGAAATTGTTTAAAAATATATAGACGCAGCATTTCAGATTGGTGAACCTCTGCCCCTCTATACTTCTGAGACACTCTGACTCTCTAAAATTCTATTTTTATACCTCATGTTACTGATCTGTTGCCAATTAACCACATTAATTGCAAAATGTTCTCCCAGCTTTTCCTTGTTAGTACCACTTGCTTTGCCAGCTTTTTGTTGCCCTGTCCCAACTTTTCTGAGGCGTGTTGCTGCCATCAATTTCAAAATTCCTTTTTTTTTTTTTCTTTTCTTTTAAAATGGTACATTTTTCTCAGTTAACATTTTGACATGTTCTCTATTGTGAATAAAATATGGGTTTGAGATTTTCAAATCGTTGCCTTCTGTTTTTATGTCGCTTTTACACAGAATCTTAATGTGGAATTTAAGTTGTAAACTGACAAGGGGTAAACACTTTAGCTATATATTCCTCTTAGTTTAATTTATTATGAATGTAATATATCAGGGCTCAAAATTTCAAGTCCTGAGCTACTAGCCAGGCCTTAAGAGTTACTCGCCACTAGTCGCCCCACCTGACCCCTGCCGTGCCCCGCCCTTAACTCCGCCAGGTCAGTGGTGTGACACAGAGAACAGAGATCAGTAACAATGCAGAGTGCAGATATATAATCTATTTTTCTAGACCTAAAGACCTCTTTTTACGCAGTTCTATGCAGATTACTATGATTTCTATGCAGATTACTCAATGTTGTAAATCTGAAAATGAATACCATTACAGGAATGTTAAAGTGATGGCCTTGATTGCAGAGTAAAGGTTCATCAGCTTTGTACCTCCTAAATGGAATGAAGACTCTGTATTGTAGTTGGCTGCAGCCCTCTGACATAACATGCTTTAAGTCAAGCTGTCCAGATCTTTTGGAGAAAGAGAAATTGACTGCATAATATGGGGCTTTTGGAGAGTCTTGCAACTCCTCTTGGGGCCTGCTGCTGCCTTTCCCTTCAGTTATTGCAGTTTTTAAAATGGCAGACTTTGGTGATTTCCTGCTGTGAATCTACTGCTCTAGTCCCGTGCCTGTTGAATCAGTATGGCTCTAGTTATATAAACGCTTCACTGGCTTTAAAGGACAGACCTACTGATTGTAAAGGTCAGTTCATCCCACACCAATATTTCAGTTTCTGGTATTTGGAGATGTAAACCATCTGACAGTGTCTTATTCTCAGTAATTCTACTGGCGACATATATTCTGGGTCTGTACATTTGCTGTGGCCATTTCTCCCTGTAGGATTTATTTTTATTTTTATAATACTTATAATACTTAATAGAGAATGCACAAGGAAGAGATTCAACAAGCAAAGGTTGACAGGAACAGAGTTTGGAGTTCTGACAGGTCTTTCTGTGGGAGCATTCAATACTATTAGGGAGGTAGTAAGGTAGGGCTGACTCGGCTCACCATGGTCTTCTAACAAATCACTTTTGGCTGGTCAGACCCTCTACGTCACTGCAAACTGCAATAACTGTGCAAAGAGCAGGAACCATAATGGCTAGTGAGATTTCAAGTGCTCTAGTCAGATACTTGTGTGGAATCTGATAAGTTGCAGTGGTTTGATGTACTTAGCGCATAGGCTAGGGCTGCAACAACTAATCGAGTAAGTAGATTATAATCTATGATAGAAAACGTTGTCAACATTTTTCATCGATTAGTTGACATTCGATTAGTTGCCCTGCTCGGCGCTCCACACACGCTGCTCGCCGCTTCTCCTCACCACCTCACTCAGCTCTCAGACCACTCACCGCTGCCAGACCCGCCCGCCCGCATCCACGAACGGCACAGGGAGACAGAAGATAAGCCAGGAGGAGCAGGCATGTGCGGGATGGCAGCCGCCAACAGACAGGCCCACGATCTCCGGAGAAAGTTGCTAGGAGACTGCTCAGGTAAGCCTGTATGTATAATGTATTGCTGGGGCTTGTATTCCTCTATAGCTGGTGGGACTCTGTATTGCGCTGTATAATGTACTGTTGCTAGGATTTGTTGTATTCCTCTGCAGTGCAATACAGAGTGCAAATACAGAGGAATACAAATCCCAGCAATAGTACATTATACAGCGCAATGCAGAATGCCACCAGCTATAAAGTGCTATTGCTGGGATTTACTGTATTCCTCTATAGCTGGTGGTATGCTGTATTGCGCTGTATAATGTATTATTGCTGGGATTTGTAGTCCTCTATAGCCGATGCCATTCTGCATTGATTGCTGTATAATTTTACACTTTCCATTTCACTATATTGCACACCCCACCTTTTTTTTTTTTTTTTAAACCTAAAAAAATAATTGTAATTTTTTTTACTTCCACTCCAAGCTTGCTCCCGTGATGGACTACAATCTCAATACAAACTAGTAGTCCATCACTGGAGCCATTTAAAAAAAAAATTAAAAATAAAAACGTAATAATCGGCTAACTAATCGATTTTGAAAATAATCACTAGCTGCAGTCCTAGCATAGTCATAGTACTACCTTCCTAAAGCTAATGCTATACTTTTGTTCCTGTGCTTTACAAACCATTACTGCTCTGGTGGTGCTTTAATATCAGAAGATCTGGTGAAGTCACATCTGAACAGATGATGATGACCCACCTTGCTGAAGAGTGTTTGTAGGGTCCCTTGCATGCATAATTATGTCTAAGCATGGCTCCACCATGGAGACTTGCAAATGAAGCAAAACAGGAGGCCATGAGCATGCCACTTATACAACGTTAGTGGTTCTTAGCCTGAGAACTGCTTTGCCTTAAGTTAGAGGGGAGATAATATGGGCCCCACTCAGGGGCTAGTTTAAAACATATAAAACTTAAATTTGTGGACAAAGAATAATTGTGTAGAAAACTTTTTGATTTGATAGGTCCACTATAAACAGGCATGAAAGATACTATTATTGGAAAATACTACTATTTTTACAAAGATTATTCATCTAGCCTATAAATAAGGCCCATGGCACCTTAATAGAAAGATGGAAACGATGGTAAGTTGCTTATCTTAAAGAATAGCTGTGGACACATACTCTAAATAAATTGCACTCAATGCCAGAAGTCAGTTTAGGTGTTACTATTAGTGGTTTGTATTTGTCCTGCCCTTTGAAGCAAAATGTCCTGTCCTGTGACATTGCTAAAAACGTATCTGCGTTTACTCATCCGCTTGTACTCCTCCCCTCTCTGTCTGTGAGTTCAGAAGCACATGTTTAAGTGCTAAATTTAGTATTTCTCAGCAGTGACCTGGTGTTATGCCAGGATTTAGTTACTGCCTTTCAGAAAGGTCAGCTCTAAAAATGTCAGAGCCCGGTTGTGTTAGGCCCTAGATTCCAAGACAAGAGCACAGAATTAGGCTGGGCGATGGGGACCTTTAGCATCCTGACAGCTGGGATACTAGTGACAAGGTGACAGTGTGGGGTACAGAAAGCCACAATGGTAGATTGTCCGTCCTTTCATACCCCCTCCCCTCAGGTCACTAATGACTTGTCAGAGTCAAGTACTCAAAATCGGCCATAAAGATTCTCAGGCTGGTTTATAGTAAATGTAAAGCTGCCTGAGAACATTAAAGGGTAGTCAGAAGTGCAGAAATATATTGGTTTGCCCACAGGAGGGCATATCACTCAAGCAATGCCTTTACTTGTAAGATGGGCTCTGCTGAGCTAGCTAGTTTGTTAATACAAGGGGAACAGTGCAGCATTGCTCATTTCAGATCTTAGGAAAGGATTTCTTATCTGGCTGATTTATGTTCCTCCAGAAGCCTGCCAATCAGCAGATGCCCATCTGCCATTATAGACCTAAAATCATCACCTAATTAAGATGAAAATAGCTGCCATCTCATGATCTGGCTTAGGCCTCATTCATCAGAGTAGCGCATATCTCTGTTCATGCGCAGTATACCAAAATGAGAGTAATTGTAATAAATAGTGCTGTGCACATAGTAATCACATTGGGGGGATTTATCAAATCTGGAGCAGTTGCCTGGTAACCAGTATCGGCTTGTCTTTTCAGTTTGTTCAGTTAAGCTTTAAAGAAGAACTCCAGGATTTTTTGTATTAACCCTTGCAGTGGGGCTACCCCCGCACTGCAAGAGTTAAGCGCTCATTTGTGTCTAGGTGCTAAAATAACAAGGATATTCTCGTCCAAAGCTCTGAGCTGGCCAGCTGTCACGGTGCTCCCTCCAGCCTATCTCCCTCTCCCTGCAGTGTTGGAATCTTCCTCAGCGTCATTGGTATAGATGTTGATGATTTACAGGACCTTAGATTTTTTTTTTTCCATCACTTTCAGCCTTGCTAACAATGGTCACCACAACAAGGAGAGAAGGTGAATCTCTTCAACAGGAACACAGACAGCAGTTAAAACTTGACAGCGGTTCTATCCCTTCCCCACTCTTTACAAAACGGCTACTGTACTTGGCACATTTAGGGTAAAGTAACGGGTTTACTTGATAGCCCTCCTCTGTATATACCTACCTTGCATGCACTCCCTGCACCCTGTTCACCCACTGGGGCCAGGTGAATACCCTGTACTTCATATATAGAGGAGCATTTAATGAGGGCTGCAGCTAACGGTTATTTTCATAATCGATTAGTTAGCTGAGTTCGAATAATCGGATTAAAAAAATTAATACCGTAATTTATTTAAAATAAAATGCACAATTACAGACAACGTTTACTTCACAGTAATACAGTATACAATTTTTTTAAAAATCACACTGCAGTGAAAGGCAGGGTATTGCAGTACCACGCGTTCCAGTGCGGGCGATCACACTGCGAACGGGAGGTGGATTTGGGATCCATTGAAATGAATGGCACCGCTGCAGCAAAATCTGTCTGGCTGAAAATGACTTTTAATTAAATATAAAAGAGTGTCTGTCTGTCTCTATCTGAGATGACGAGGGAGCATGAAGGCCGCTTCCCGGCCAATCAGAAAGCAGGGCGTCGCGTCATTAGACTCCCGACTTCATGATTGGACGGCTCGGGCTGGGTACCGGACGAAGGCCGCATTCTCGCTGGAGAGGCCCCAGGGGATGACAGGCTGCACATACTAAGGTAAAGTAACCTTACCTCACGAGGCCAGCTTCCGGTCAATCGATCGCGAAACCCGGCAGCGTGTAATGACGCGCTGCCCGGATTCCTGATACCGGAAGTACTCGCAAATAGAGACATGGATGAGCGAGTTTGGGGTGGAGGAACTCTACTGGCCTGCACAGAGTCCTGACCTCAACCCGATAGAACACCTTTGGGATGAATTGGAGTACCCCTCGCAGGGGTTCTTTAGCGTCTCTTGGCAGCACCTGCCCATCTAGCCTCCTGGCTTTACATTTGCTGCTCTGGCCTCAGACCTCAGGCCACTGTCTGTTCCTCCAGACAGCCTCACTCGTGTGCTCACCTGCACACTGGGGTTTTCCCAATCTGCAGCACCCTGCTGCACTTGACTCCACTCTAACTCCTGGGTGGAGCTTTCCTGTCTCCCAGGTGGAGCCCTGAACATTAGCCAACATTCTCTTCATAATGACTGCACAGTTCATATTGTCAGTACTGCAGAAACTCTCAGATGGGTATTTTGCTATATGGTTTAAACTTTAAGTCCAGGTCCTTGATCTGCTCAAGCCCAGCACAAAATCTCCTGATACTTCAGTATTAACCTCCCTGGCGGTCTGATTTTTTTTAAATTTTTTTTTTTTTGGTTCTTTCCTTTTTTTTGTTAACTTTAAAAATTCCTGCCGGTTCGGCACCCCTGCAACGCGGACGCTCGCAAGGGACGGAAGACAATTGCCGGCATCAGCCGGAGGACACAGCGGGGGTCGTGGACAATGTAAAGAGACGCTAGGCTGTAATCCCGAGTGTGGCTCGGGGGTACTGCTTATTGTACTGAAAATTAACCCCCGAGCCACACTCTGGAATACCGCCAAGGAGGTTAAAGTACATCTGAAATAAACAATGTATACGCAGAGGTTGCTTTCAGTTAAATTCCTATGTTATTGATCAGAGATAAATGCAACTGAAATTATGTACAACGCTCATCTTTTCCTGTAATCGTAAAGTTTGGCCCATCACCCTTGCCTCCCAAGCTTCCTTGTTGGTTGATGTAATATTTGGCCTCATTGACTAATAGAACTAAACTTAAATTGACTGTCTCTTTAGCAACCAAAAACAAGCTGTGGCATGTAGCAATAGAAGTCACTTAGTGGTGACTGCATTTACTTGCAGCACCTTTTCACTGCTGCCCCTTTTCCTGAGTGGCAGGCTGTTCCAGGCACAGCTTATGCACTTTCTGGCAACGCCAAAGCTTACCTGTTACCTACCGACCTATCACAAGTGGATTAGTGAGGCAGCTCAGCATAGTGATAGACTAATAGGAATACAGTATAGGAGAACTGTAGGAAGCAGGCAAGCTTGGACACTACCAGGAAGTGTTGGAGCTTTGCCTAGTCATAAATGCCAGGCATTCAGCAAAGTGTAATTTGCCCAGTCTCTCTGGGCCCTAAATATGGGTCTAGCTTGGCATAAGTCAACTAATCATAGTAGTTGGAATGTATGGTGGTTTCAGGAATTTGAGGGCTTGAAGCGCAAATGGGGCCTAGGCAAAAAAGAATAAAAGTGAATAAAATTCTAAACAATTGTTGTAGTAATTGTCCTTCTTGTGTGCAGGTTTACTTTGGCCGCTGGTTGATTGAAGGCAGTCCATACGTAATCCTCATTGATATTGGAGCCACTGCCTGGAGCCTCGACCGCTGGAAGACAGAGTTATGGGATAGCTGCACCATTGGGATCCCATGGTATGACCGGGAAGCCAATGATGCCGTTCTGTTTGGCTTTCTGACCGCTTGGTTTTTGGGTGAGGTAGGTTGTCTTAGTAGGAATTTGTTACATTTGTTCTTTAAGAAGATATTTGACGTCTTAATTGTTTTAACAAATATATATCTTTTAGTTTATAACCTGCACGCCCTGCTGTTCAGACTTGGTAGCTCTCCATCTTTTTGCTGTAACAGATGAAAGACCTGCCTGTGTACTGCCAGCCTTCGGAAATGTTCCTTACTTATGTATGCATCTCATGCAGTGTCTGCTTTTCTTTCTCAAAAGGGTCAAAGTATTATGGGCTCTTACATAGAATAATGTCTGTAAATGTGCGGCTCAGTTGGTTGATGTTGGTGGGGAGGGGTTGTCTGTAGGTTTCTGGTGATTGTTGCTGGGTGGTTCTGCACGAAATATTTTTGCTTAAATATTCTTAACCCTTGCAGTGTGACTACCCCTGCACTGCAAGAGTTAGGTACTCGTTTTCTCTAGGGCGAAGGCCCTGTGATACACTGTATAGGATGTGAGGACAGCAAGGAACACAGGGGGCGAGGCTGAAGGGACCAGTCTAACAGCCAGCCGACTGCGAGGTTCAGGTGAGCATATCTTTATTTTCATCCCTAGACGAAAACTAGCACTTAACACTTGCAGTGCAGGGGTAGCCCCACTGGAGGGATTAAGAATAGTTATGCCCGAAGCCTTCTTACAACTGAAGATATTAATGTGTCTTATTCCATCACAGATCCCAAAACTAAGAGGACTATTCCTCATTTCTGGACCATGGGCAGAGCCATGCAAATCATTGTTTTATGCAATTTTTTTGATTTGCTTTAGTCCCTTCGTGGAATAACCTGTATAGTTATACTGGGTCCCAAGCCCTACTTCAAAGAAGCCACAGTTTCTATACACTACAATGATGATGACCAGAAAGCCTAAAACAGCTGTATGCAGTTTGGAATAAATGTCTCGATAATTTTGGGCTTTATTTGCAATATGTATCAGTGGATTTGGATGTGCATCTAGCTGATGGAACATAAGCAATGATTTGCAGTCTTGTCGATTGTCCAAAAAAATAATAATCCTGTTATTTTGTAGAGTGTTGTTGCCAAGGTGTTTGTGAGTGGCTTTATATGTAGTAACCTGTGGCTTCATAGTCCCAATTAACTATCTAGTGAGAGTAATTGCCAGCTAAGTTTATTTTCATTGAATTGTTGAATGGCATGCAGTACGCAGCTATAAATTAGAAATCAAGACCACAATTGCAGCTAGTGCTTGCGATTTAGGGGGGGGTCCTATGGGAGCACGAAAGTATAGCCAAGAGACTCTATCCAAGAGTGCAGTGTATTGTGTCCATTCAAGGAATCCCTCTCATATGACCTGTCTGTCTCAGCCACTGCAGCAGGCCATTCAGTAGAGGAGTAGAGAGCCTGCTTACTAGTTTACGATTTATGTCTGGGAGGAATTAGCTAGGCAGCAAAGGATGAGAGATTAGATGAGGGGATTAATACCCAGGGTAATGTAGAATGAGTTATGCAGGAGGTATGACCTGTGATGGACACCATAGTCCATGTTTTTATCTGAAAATTAGGCCAACTGTTTCTATACAAAAAGATGGCTGCGAAATTAAGAGAACTATGGGGTAAGTGTTTTTCCCCATAATTCTCTTTAGGGTCACGGGAGGACATATACTAACCTCCTCCTGTGGCCCAAAGCTCAGTATATCACAAGCTATTGCCCGTGATATACTGAGAGCGCCACAGCCAGGACGGTTCCCGACCATACTGTCGAGATCCACCCAGCTGCTTGAGTGACAACTGGCTCTGCGTATCTAGAGGCAGAGTCAGCTGTGCCCGCCCCCTCCCCTGTCCGTTCCTCCAGTCAGTGCTGGAGGATCGGAGAGGGGAGAATCCCTGCGGGGAGCCGTGACTGACAGTCGCCGCTCACTGCAGGGAGACTATTGGGAAGTGAGCGGATCGGCGGCATGTTTCTGCTCACTTTCCAATCAATAGAGCCGACATGTAACGGCTTCTTTGTCACAGGTCGGCTCTAACTGAGGATGAGTGGAAATCGCTCACCTCATAGTTTTCCTTTAACTATTTTTGCCAAACTATATTAGAAAATTGCGTATTCTGCACTAAACTAATATGTCAATCCCCATCTCAAAATCTACCGTTTTCAATGGTCTTACTGAACAGTATCTAGACGGGTCTTGAATGATTCCATACTCTCATCTGAAACCACTCTGTGGAAGGGAGTTCTTGTTTTCTTCATATTTCATTTTTGTTCCATTCTTTCTATTTGTTCTTCATAGTTTGCAGCGCAGTGTGGCGATGAGAAGCCCTATATCCTTGCTCATTTCCACGAATGGTTAGCTGGTGTTGGCTTATGTTTGTGTCGGGTTCGTAAACTCCCAGTGGCCACAATCTTCACTACACACGCCACTCTCCTGGGTCGGTACCTGTGCGCTGGAAGTGTGGACTTCTACAACAACCTGCAAGGGGTGAGACTTTGCCACAATGGAACAGCTCTTACTTGCCAACACATAGATTGATGTTTCTTGTACTCTGTCTAGCTGTGGTTCTTTTGTTAGGAACATTCAGCAAATTATAGTTAGAATTTTATTACACTGCCTATGAAAATCAAAATATAACAGGTACAAGCATGGAGTACATTAATCTAGTACTGTATGGGTCAATGAAGCTCCAAGTACTGCAGTTTCCTCCTACATTTCATAAGCCTACAGTTTATGATTTGGCATTCACCCAAACTGTGTGTGTGAATAGTTCAGTGTTGTGGGAACAGTATCTGTGCTGTTTAATAATAAAGTAAATAAAATAAACAATAAATATTTCTGTTACCATTGCTGATCATCTTTAGTGAAGTGAAATAACAAACCCATCCGTCCAGATTCTTGGGGATACTTGGCATAACATGTTTTTTTTCAGCTCTTTTTAATATGTTGAGTGTTATCACATATGCTGGGTAAGAGTACTATCAAGGTGACCTTGGATTTACAGAATATATGCCTCATAGGACTTGTGTATTGATTTCTACAGACTGTAGCTGAATGGAAAGAAAAAAAGCTTATTGCACGGCTTTGACCATAGTGTTTGGCAATTAAAACTAAGTAATGTTGTCTTTTTTACATATCCGTTCAGGATAGGGCGGCAACTAACTATTATTTTCATAATCTATTACTTGGCTGGTATTTTATCCTTTTTTTTTTTGCCAATAATCGAAAATCATCTTTTATTTAAACTTTTTGTTTGTAATGCCTCATTTGTGTATTTTATTTTATTTCAGAATAAAACTGCATGCACAATTTTTTTGCAGGGCATTGCAGTACCGTGCTGTCCAATGCATGCGATCGCACTGCAGGTGGGAGGTGTGTTTTTGAAGTGCCATTGAAATGAATGGCACCGCAATGCACCTCCCACAGCAGAATTCGTCAGGCGGAAAGGGAAAATTATTAATTTTGTTTTTAGTAATCATATGTATTAGACTTTTTTAATTAGTTTTATAGACTAATAATCTGTGAGTTGTAAACTCCAAGCTAATATGATAATAAAAAAAAACCCCAAACAACTTTTAAAATAACACAATAAAATTGGATCAAAAAATAAACACACACACACACACACACACACACACACACACACACACACCTATCTCATCCTATCTCATACAGGGCTTGGAAAATTTTAGGCCTTCTCACCAGCTAGTCAAAAACTTCACCAGTCAGTATGACTGGACTATAGCCTTGCAATTTATGTTAACATTTTTAGGGACACATAGAGCTTTCTTTTTGTGGTATTTAATCACCACTGGGGGGGGGGGCTTTATTTTTTTATTGTTTTTCAGTTTAGTGCTATCGGTGATTAGTGGCCCCAAAATGATTGTTCTCACTCCGACATTCCCGGTGATATGTAACGTGCGGCACAATAAACACAATTGTTGTTTTCTCATATAGGCGCACCAACGCATGTTTGCATGTGTATGTGGGGGGTGGGGGACTTAAAAAAAAATGTAGAATTCAGGAAGTAATGTAATATACATCACTTCCTGAATTGTGGGAGGGAGGAGATAAAAGGGAGATAGTGTACCGATCTCCTGTCACACAGCGGATCTCGGACCGGCAAGGCAGTAACGGCTGCTCTTCTACAAGTGGTCGAGCATCTCTAGAGGCGCCCAATCGCTTGAATGTAAAGCTCATGGCCGGGCGGGAAGCTACTCGTCGGGCTCCGCCGTCCTCTCGTCACGCTAACATCTTCAACTCTTCTGGGAAGGCGTCCACAAGGTTTAGGAGTGTGTCTATGGGAATGTTTGACCATTCTTCCAGAAGCGCATTTGTGGGGTCAGGTACTGATGTTGGACGAGAAGGCCTGGCTCACAGTCTCTGCTCTAATTCATCCCAAAGGTGTTCTATCGGGTTGAGGTCAGGACTCTGTGCAGTTCCTCCACCCCAAACTCGCTCATCCATGTCTTTATGGACCTTGCTTTGTGCACTGGTTAAAAGGCACAGAGGAAACAGAGTAAATCTAGCCATACACATACATACACAAGCAATCTTTGCTTTAAATCAGGACTTCTATCAGTTCAGGGGTGTGGAATTCCTATCGCCCGACGCCCGGGACAGGCAGTTTCGGGCACCGGGCGAGTAGTTTTTTTTTCTACATTTAGCCCGGCTGCGGGCAAGCAGCACTGCTAAATGTAGTGTAGGAGCCGTTTTGTACGAGTGATTTTAAACGGCTGTGCAGCCGTCCAAAAATCACTTGTAACCTGCCTGAATCTCGCTTCTCCTCTCCTCACCCCTCCCCTCTCCCTATCTCCAGTGGCCGGCCGAGGTACTGCTCCCGGCTGCCTGTCTCTCTGCACCTTTTTGCCGTAGTCTTCCTCCCCCCCCCCTCTTGTGGGGGATTGATGACCATGGCAAATTAGGTTCCAGAGCACGGAGCAAGGCAGAGAACGGTTCTCTACTCTGCTCCATGTGTGAAGTGACACAGGAATGCAGCCATCCTGTCACAGGAGAAATAGTACAGTGCTGTGCTAGAACTCATGTGTTGGAGGTGACATGGTCAATAAAGAGAACCTGTCACCTCCAGAAGCTATCACACAAGGGCTTGTTACCCTTGTGTGATGGCAATAAAGTCAAGTAAAAAATAAAATATATAACACTTAAATGTAAACCTAAAATTGGGAAAAATAATAAAAATGTAAATACATAAAAATAGAAGAAAAAAAGGCGATTAAAGTAAAAAAATAAAATAAAGATAAAGATATTACAAAGCAAAAAAAAGTAAAATAAAATCTAAAATTAAAACCAATCCCTATCATCTGCATGCGAATAAACGCATGCATGGGGCATTGTGTGTGTGAGTGGAGTGGGCGATCCGTTACCACACGGCAATCGTGCACAAAACCGTGTGGATGGCCGGGCAGTCACAGAATCGCACACCACCGCCGATCACGCTGGCAGCGCCATTATTGTCTAATGGCACCCCAGTCGCCCCAGGCAGTTTCCCGCCACAATAACGCCCGTGCAATCGCACATAATCGCGATTGAAAACATTCCGAGATTACCACGCGGATGTAACCCCTTTGAAATCAATGAGGCCGCGAGGCAACCGTACACGGCCTCGCCCAAGTCTGTACCCGCCTCAAACGGTAAATTCACTTTCCCAAGTAATTTGGAAAAATGGAATTACCTGCACATATCTGGTCCAGACTCCATCCCCCTCCCACTATACTTACCATTCAGGGAACGTTCCTTCCCATCCGCCAGTATGGGTGTACTATCTGTACCTGTGCCATTGTAATCTGAATTTCGCTCTCAAAATTCAAGCACTTGTTGGTCAGCGCAGTCATCTGACGGCACTGACCAACGAGGAGCTCTACTTGGCATTGCTAAATACGGTTTTATATATTTTTTTTTTTTTTTTTTTTTGTATCAGGACAAGTAGATTTTCATGAGGGGCAAGTAGATCAGGCCCCCACTTTAGTTCTTGGACAAGTAGTTTTTAAAAAAATGTCCACTCCCCTGCAGTTATAATGTTGATGCATGTTTCTGGTAAAGCTGGCGTTGTCACTTAGTGCCGCAAACCGATTGGGCTGGAAGGGGGATGTGTTGGTCACCGTTTTGAGTGGGTTTGGGCGAACTCGGGCAAACTGCAGCAGCAGGGCAGCAGTGCCCTAGGGCAGCAGTGTATTTAGGTTTCGTGCTGCCCTAACTGTCCAACATCCTTTTCCATTGTCCTGTGTTATCTGCCACCACCATCAGCTCATGTGCACCCCTGCTCCTCCTATCTCTCCACTATCTACTGCTGTCCCTTCCCCTCCATCATTTAACTCCTTTTATGTTTCCATTTAACTTCATTACATCACATCCCAATTCAACACTTGAAATTTCTAAGTACAGTGGAGGCTGTGATGTAAAAATATTGACTTTTATTGACTATAGCTCCTCTTGACCTGGCTGAAAAGTATCCCCTTATGCTTGATTGCCAGTATTTGAAAATATTTGCCAGGGTCACTTGGCTGGGGTGGTATAATCTTGAGCCATTTCGGCACATTGAAATATTCCTAGATAATGTTCAGTAAATCAAGTTCTACTTACACTTTTTCATCTGTTCAGTAAGAAAACATTTAAAGAGAATTTGTACATTGTTAGCCAGTATAATAAAGGGAAGTTCCTCACATTCTCTGCTCCATCACCAAGCCCTCAGAAAATATCCAGCTATGAGAAAAACATGACACTCACCTTGTCCCTCCCTATTATGCAGCATTAGGTGCTTCAATGGCCAGTTGCTAGACCTGAGCAGTATCACATAGGACCAGGAGGAATCTGTTTTAAAACCTATGTAGGTTTCAACTTTCTGGGTCTTTGAAGGGCTCTGGTTGGAGAGTCAACATGGTAGGGGAGCAAGTGAAGGCAAGCACAGCCTGCTCATGGTGCTGCTTACACAACCGGTCAAAAGTTTTAGAACACCCACATTTTTCCAGCTTTTGTTTGAAATTTACGAATGTTCATTTCTCAATGTACTCTAAAAATAAAGCATAAAACAAATAAACAATTGGACATTCAAAAGAAATCAAGGAATAATTTTCTTTAACAAAATTGAATTACATTTTTGATTTGTCAAAGTACCCACCTTGCAGATATAACAACCGAACACACTCGTAGCATCCTTTCTACAATGGAAATCAAATCTTGTTCCGAAAGGTGTTCCCAACACTATTGCAGAAGTTCCCAGAAATGTGTTACACTCTAGGGTTGCTGTACTTTCACCCTTCTATCCAGTTAATCCCAAACCGGCTCCATGAGGTTTAATTCTGGAGACTGTGCTGGCCATTCCAAGATTTGAAGCCTAACGTCTTGTTCTTTTCTTCTAAGAAAGTTCTGACAGTCTAGAGGTATGTTTTGGGTCATCATATTGCTGTAGGAAACCCTCACCAACTAGGCATACATCAGAGGGTATTGCATGGAGCTGCTGTGGTGGTAGTTTTTGTTCAGGTTGTCACTTAATCTGTGCAAGTTGCTAACCCCAGATCCAGCAAAAGAGCCCCAGACCGTCCCGCTTTCTCCTCCATGTTTGACAGTTGGTGTCGCACACTGCAGAACCATCCTTTTGTCTACCCGATGGTTAACAAAACCCTGCGTGACGACCCGAAGATCATACATTTTGATTGATAAGTCCATAAGACCTTCTGCCAGTCTTCAGTAGTACACTAGCGTTGCTTCAGGAGATGAGCTTCTTTTTCTTATTTTGCCATCTAAGCAATTGCTTTCTTACTGCCACTCGACTTGCCAAACCTTTAGCTCGAAGCCTTCTCTACACAGTTTGAAACTGAGACTTGCTTACTTCGATCAGTGTGAACAGCTTGAAGCTGTTGTCCTGTCAGCTGCCTGTTACGGAAGTGTTGATTTAGAAACTTGTCTTCTGATTCTTTTGTGGCTTTGAGTCTGCCGGACCTCTGCCTGTCAGTTTCCTCCAGTTTCCAAGTGCCTTTTAATGGCGTAGGAAACTGTACTCCATGACACCTTGGCTTTCTTTGCAATTTCTCTAAAGGAAAGACCTACACGTTTTAAGGGTTATAATGGTCTGTATGTCTTCCTTTTTGTTAATTGCCTTTTTCTTGCCATTTTGAGAGCAATATACTACCTTCAGTACAATATTGCCCAAATATTGCTTAATAGGGTGAAGTAACACAGTCTGTTCCAACACTGCTTTTATACAGACGGGACTTCTGAGTAATCCATAAAATTGGGGACACCTGTAGGAATTGTTAGCATAAACTTTCAAGGCTTAACTTACTTAAGGTGCCCATGCACTGTGCGTATTTTTGCAGGTTCCCGCCGGCTCCCTCTCGGCCGGGATCCCTCAATCAGCTGTTTGAAGGAGCTGGCTGGAAAATCTTTGTACGACCTGAGCTGGCAGCCACTGGCCCCTGTCAGACTACAATGCAAGCAGCGGGATTCCACAATTGACACACACTTGTAGTGTTGATGAAGGAACCTGCTCTATTTTCATTCAGCCCACGGGTAGAATGAGAAAAATCGAGCAGTGCATCGCCAGCCTTGCATCTTTGCAGAACTGTGGGTTGTTAACCCATTACTTCCCTGAAAAAGGCCTATTTGTTTTACTCTGAAATGTACATTTATTTTTCAGTTTTTGTTAACCTAAATTTATCTTTTCACCTTTTGTAGCATTTCAGGTTATTCACTGGACGTGAACTGCTTACATTTCAATAAAAACTGAAAAAATGGGGGTGTTCTAAAACTTTTGACCAGTAGTGCATATAGTGCTTATTATAGACTATTTAATGATTTCTTCTGAGCATGTTTAGTTTTGTATTTTCCAGGAAAAAAAACACCCCCTGTATTTAAATGCAGAGAATATGGACTTTTTTTTCCCCCTGGATTTTCCATGCAGTTAAACTCTGCTAAAACTCTGTAGGGCTTTTAAAAAAGAAACAAAATCTGTGGATGAGTATGCAGAGATGGGACATCATTGTGTTTTTGCTTTTTTATATGCATTTAACTGTATCATGGCTTCCATGGTATTCCAGTAGTCTTCCAGCACTTGTGACCAAACTTGTGACTGTGGAGGTATTGTATAAAATGCTGCACAATGTGCTGTTATAAACCTATGGAAAGCAAATATAAAGCCAAGGTAACAGGAATAGGTGGAATGTAACATTCTTAAATACATGTAGTGAAGAGGGAAATGTTTCTGAAAATCAGACTCTTGGCAACTGTGTCTTTCACCCTGCATCTAAAAGTAATTGAGTTAACTGTAAAATTACCTTCATGCCCACCATCCTGTAATCTGCTACTTTAAACTGGACTTATAAATAAAGTTAACACCTACAGAAGAATCAATAGGAAACGAGTCGGCATTATATTTTTGAGTAAACCAGTATCTCCTTTTATGCCATAAATACATAAATAACTGATTTTGATTTTCCTCATGTCACCTATAGTATTTGACTGCCAGGTGTATTGCAGATGCTTAACATCATTAAAAACTATGTAGAGCCTATTGCTTTCCGTCTGACAAAAGGTATCAAAAGGTGTGTGTGTTTTATAAAAATCTTTTTCACATCCACTAGGGATGTGCTAATAAGCCATGAATGTGACTTTCCCAAACAATCACTGGTGGTGAATCACTCATTTAAACCACAAGCACCTGAAAGATTTTCCTAATTTTTAGTAATGTCTGCTTTATAAATATGCACCTAGATGTTGGTCCCATTGATGTCTATGGAGGTATCTCCAATATTCAGGAGAGTCCAGGCATAGCACTTATGAATAGACTGCCATGGTGAGTAGGAAGGAGGGACATGAAGGAGAGTTTAATTTACACATTGTTCACCCATCAACACACAAAAAGGTAGATCAGATGCCTGCCTAATTTTATGGAATGCATTTATGTAATTGTTTTGGACAGTTTAACGTAGATAAAGAAGCTGGAGACCGACAGATCTACCACCGATACTGTATGGAACGAGCGGCTGTCCAGTGCAGTCATGTCTTTACTACCGTCTCTCAGATTACTGCTATTGAAGCTGAGCACCTACTGAAACGCAAACCAGGTAAGCTGCAATCTCTGCATGTGCACTGGAAAATAATGCTCGGCTTAATTTTCCTGCTGTGTAGATTCAAGCTGAAGATCCTTCCATCATTGGTCTCCTCTTTGTCCATGATGTCTGTATGTAGAAAGGTTTCCCATTGAAATCATTGGGGCAGGCACACTGAAATGGGCAGCACAGACAGAAAACATTTGCGGAATGTCAGTCATTGCATTACTATGGAACACAGATTCCATGTGGCTGCAATGGATAGATAAATCTAGCTGCAATGGATTATATGAAAGGAAACCTGCCATGGCATTAATATGGAGCCGTCAATGCTGGCTTCCTTTTGAAAATTCGAATTACTTTAATGCTGATCCAGTGGCTTTGTTACTTAACCCCTTTGTGACCGGAGACGTACACCCGATACCTTAATATCGGGTGTCTGAGAGTCAAAGCAGAGCCGCAAACATGCCGGCATTCTGACAGCTCGTATAGATCTAGAGATATCTCTCTTGGATCGTATACTTACTTTTTTTCTTTCACTTTCAGGAATAGATACATAATGTATTCCTGAAAGAAGAATGTTTCAGTTTTCTAATCGTTGTTGTAACGTTCAGAAAACCTTTAGTGACAGCTGAATTCTGAACTGCTGCAGGATCAGTGTCACTAACTTATTGGCTGTTCTGAAGTTTGAAACAGCCTAATAATAACCAAAAATGTAGTAATTTATCAAGCAGTAATAGTGAGATTAATTCACAATGACTGCTTGATATAATTCAATAAATAAAATAAAAATTTTAAAAGTTTTAAAAAAATAGTGAAAAGTGTAAAGAAAAAAAACTAACTCCTACTATTATTTTTGTTACATGTTATCAGTCGCATAGTGTAACTAAAATTTCTGCTTCCATTTTACTTGTCCCTTACCTGAAAGCACCAAAACTGAATTTTCCTCTAATATGCAAGGGTGCTGGGGAGTTAATGTTTAGTAGGAATGCACGGATATATCGGCCGCCGAAACATATCGGCCAAAAATGGCACTTTTGGCATAATGCTGACATTATGCCATTTTTCTGCCGATACAGCAACGCATCCCTGCTTTCTTTCCTCCCCGCTGGGCGCTGCTCTGTGTCCCAGCGGGGAGGAGAGAAAGTGTGACAGCCAGCCGAGCCCTGCAGGAGGAGAGCGCTGTGAGCGGCCGGCTTCTCTCCTCCCACACCGCTCAGCCTCCAGTCACAGTCCGGCAGAGGTGTGTGTGTGTGTGTGTGTGTGT
>NW_017308956.1:109901-117534 GCF_000935625.1 Nanorana parkeri
GTGTGTGTGTGTGTGTGTGTGTGTGTGTGTGTGTGTGTGTGTGTGTGTGTGTGTGTGTGTGTCTCTCCTCCCTGCACCGCTTGCTCAGCCTCCTGTGACAGCTGTCAGAAAGGAGAGCCATTGAGGACATGGTACATAACCTACTGTTCATTCATAATTGTGGTTCTAATATGCACACTATGGTCTCCTGTTAGAAATAAACAGGAACACTCAGAGGATTCCTGTTCATTGATAACAGGGGCTGCAGAAAAACAGATTGAGGACTTTGTAATCAATCTCTTTTTCTATTTTTAAAGGTAAATATCAGGGGTCTGTTCAGTCCCCTAAAATTTCCCCAAAGCCCCTAAAAGTAAAGTAAAAATAAAAATATTTTTCCAAAAATTAATGAATAAATAAAATTTTTTAGTTTTTATAAAAAAGAAATAATTATTTTAAAAAATAAACATTTTCGGTTTCGGCTGACAATTTTGTTTCGGTTTTCAAATTTCCATTTCACTGCACCTCTAATGTTTAGCATAATTTAACCCTATCTGCACTGTGCTGGCAGATTTCATTATTAGTTGTAAACTAGTTTTGAATACTGTATGTGCTAACCAAGGGTTAAAAATCTGAAGACATATGATTGAGGAAAAACATTGCTTTGTCTCCACTTTGTTTGGGGGCAGAGTCACTTTGAAATTGTTCAGAGTAGCTTACAGTCTGCCCAAAGGCCTTCTCCAAAGAAACAGCTAGTTAAGAACTATTTTACATTTAAATATTTTTAGGTATGCATGTTGAATGGGAACACATATTGGTTTACTGTAAAAATGGAAACACTTTAAATATATAATGACCTGGGACAAGTATGCTGATGCATGTGGAATGGGAGCACACAAGGGTTTACTGCAAAAATGGAAACACTTTTAATATAATAATGACCTGGAACAGGTATGCTGATAAGGAGATTAGACTTCACTTTCTGCGTACTTGTCTAAAGGTGCCCATACACTTTACAACCCTCGCAAGACCTTTGTCTTGCAAGGGTTGTAAAGTAATTAAAAAAAGTACGATCTGCCCATCTTGGACAGACAGATCATACTTGCGATCATCGCAAGCCTGCCCCCCTGAGGGGCGGGCTTCTGATGACTGCAATGCTGAGCGGGCAGTGTGCACGTGCGCACACCGGCCCGTTCGGCAGTCATCTCTCGATCATGTTACAAACCAGCCAAAAATCGTACGATTCTCGGCTGGTTTTCCAACATGCTCGAAATACAAAAGTCGTGCGACCGTACATTAGAAATGGTCGCACGCCTTCCATACACTGCACGAGAATCGTGCAGTGTATGGGCACCTTTTAGTCTTTATCTTGAACAGTAATGAAGCTGGTGGCTCAGCATGACACCCAGGGAACTAGCATTTTCTGTATCAAGGAAGCAATGGAACTCTGGTAACTCATTTGATCAATCATAACTGGGAAATTATGGAAACAGTGGTGGCAGATCGTTGTAGTGAAAAGCTGATGGGAAAACTCCACAACTGCCAATAAAGTAGTGTGTTAAGGTGCCCATACACCTTACGATTATCGGACGAAACTTTTCGTCCGATGATCGAATAGTCGTACGATTTTCGTACGGCAGCCCCATCCTGCCCCGATGATCGCAAGAATCATTTAGCCGTAATTAACCAAAAGCACCTGGACGAAATGCGGTAATTGATTTGCCGTATTTTCGTTAGCGCAAGCGCAGTGTACATCGTACGACTTTTGACGGACGGAAACGCCAGCAACCTTACGACAATCGTACGATCTAGCAAAGTTTTCAAACATGCTTGACCGTCAAGTCGTACGATTGTACAGTATTGTCGGTCGGACACTGCAATGCACACATACGATTATCGGACGAAAAGTCGATCGCATACGATTATCGTCCGATAATCGTAAGGTGTATGGGCACCTTTAGTCTATAGCCAGCGCAGTCCTTCACTGATTGATGTCAGTTGTGTCCTGAAGTGGCTGTCTGAATTCTGCTTCTAAGTATGACTTATTTTTTTTGTATTTATTTATTTTTATATTCAATATTCACCTATGTTGATTTTTAAAGCTGCATTTTAATGGTAGGAGAAATTAATTTGCCATCATAGCAAGTGAATTCTTGGAGCTTAAATACTGCACGTAAAATATGATCAATAACATATAAACTAGGATTGTCCTGGAAACATGATGGCTCTAACCTATTATTTTTTATTTTTTTTTATCTCCCTGAATACAGATGTAGTAACTCCAAATGGTCTGAACATAAAAAAGTTTTCTGCTATGCATGAGTTTCAGAATCTGCATGCCCAGAGTAAGAATCGTATACAGGAGTTTATCCGGGGACATTTTTACGGGTAAGACATTTTATGCTGTCTGTTCTCTTACTTTGGAGTTAATGCCAATCTGTGGGTCTCAGCTTTGCTGTGCGAAGTGGCGATTCACTTCTCATTAAAGGTCCTTTCACACTAGCTTGCTTTGCGGTAACATGGTGCACTTTTAAAATGCAATGGAATGGCCTTAACACACGTTAACACAGCACCAGTGCAGAATTCGCATCTGCTTTATTTGTCAAATGCAAATTGTGTATTATGCTGCACTGTACTCTGTAGATGCTTTGGGCTGTCATTCAGAATTAATAATACTGCAATGCTGCTTGTTGCATTACTCTGCATTGCAATAACATGTCTATTTTACTGTGTTATCACAATGCGATGGTACAAATGAACCCTGATCGGAAATACCTGTGTGGTTTAGACTCTAATGGAAATGCCTGGTTTTTTTTTATTCGCTCCATGGCTGGGTTCACACATTAAAATAATCTAAACCACACTCCATTGACATGTGAAAGAGTGAGTGTAGTCATGTGTAGCTCATCTCTGAATTCATGCTGACACTGTCCTTCCTTCTGGAGGGTGGCTACTTTTGTTCCCCATGGCCCATGTGTGTGTTGTAAAGTAGCCACTGCTCCAAGCTCACTCCTGTGATGGACTACAATCTCACATTTAGTTTACTAATTTGCTAATAATAAGAGTGAGCTTGGAGCAGAGGCTAATATACGTGTGTGTGTGTGTGTGTATGTGTATGTGTATGTGTATATATATATGTATGTATGTATGTATGTATGTATGTATATATGTATATGTATGTATAATGTGTGTGTGTGTGTGTGTGTAAAATATATACGGCATGATAATATCTATTAATAATCTTATTCATATGCATAGATTTAGATTTTTATGACCTTGACAGGGTTGTCTGTGAATGTTCTCATTTATCCAAAGGAAGGACAGAGTCGGCACAAATTTAGAGATGATTTGAGGATCTACGGCTGAGTGATACACAAACTGCATTTTTGTTAATTCTTAAAGTACTTAAATGCATTTTTAAGATTTTACTCCTGAGCTTAGTGTCACTTAAGTCTTTTCTTGACATAGAAACAGAAAAATCACTTGTTTGGTTCTATGTGGCAGGGCTACAGTCAATTTTCTGCATTAGCATATTGTATAAATGTTTATGACGGTTTTCGTTTTTTTATGACAGACACCTAGATTTTAATTTGGACAAGACCCTGTTTTTCTTCATTGCTGGACGCTACGAGTTCTCTAACAAAGGAGCTGATGTTTTTCTGGAGGCCTTGTCAAGACTCAACTATCTTCTAAGGGTAATGAGAAAACTGGTGGTGGAGAGCAATTTTTGGAAATTGAATCAAGTGTACTAACAAGTGTTTTTTGCTTCTCCACTTTAGGTGAATCAGAGCGACATAACCATAGTGGCATTTTTCATCATGCCTGCAAGGACTAATAATTTCAACGTGGAAACCCTGAAAGGTCAAGCCGTACGGAAACAGTTGTGGTGGGTGCATTGAAATCAAAAAGGAGACTGAAGTACTTTGTCAACTTGTGAACAGATCACAGTGGACCTCCAGCAGATATGCAACTCCCAGCATGCTCTTTTAGCCACAACTGCATTAGAAGAAGCATACCATCTTGGTGATCTTCTGGACCTAAAAAATTAGACCAAAGAAGAATTATTCAATTTTTCAAAATTGTATTTCATCCGCTAGCAGACCTAGTGCATATAGCACTTGCTCCCGTTCGGATCTGTCCTGTAATTGTTGAGCAGCATGGTGGGACTGTTTAACCACATCTGTTTTGACTGTAGTTCTAGCAAGGACAGGACATTGTAAATGACTGCGCTATACTTTGGCAGCAGGGGCTGCTCTGGAGATCAATGCTGCCATTCCTAAGTGATTACTTGGTGTGCGGGCTATGATCAGTCTTCCAGGGCTGTGTACTTGCAAGCAGCCCTGGCTGATAGATCACATAGCTCAGATAGTGTTGATCATTTATTTATAAAAGGTCACTTAGCTCTGCAGGGCTATGTCATACACTGTACTGTCCCCAACAGTGCTGATTGTTCATCCATTAAAGCTCACTCAGCGCTGTAGCGCTATGTAATAGATCTGCCGGGGGGCTGCTTGTAAGAACACAGCCCTGCAGATAGATCGCAGCCCTGCAGCCGTGAGTGATCTTTTATGAATGAACAGTCAGTGCTGTTGAGGCTGCGTGCTAGAGCTCCCGTTGCCCTGTGTGTTTACTAGCAGCCAGCAGCTCTATCACATAGCCCTGTAGTGCTGAATTGTTAATGCCTAACTATACCTCTTCCCCACAGAAATGCCAATATTTTAGGCTTCAGACTAGAGTGGAGCTACAGCCAGCAATTAAGACGTGCTTTTATACCACAATGGAGATTCCACAATGGAGATTCCACAATGGAGCCACCGACTCAAATGGGACCAAGTGCTATATATTGATTTTAAAAAAAGTAAATTTTTTTTTTTTTTAGTGAGACTTCAAGGACATCAGTCTGATAATGGGTAGCTACTCTACTCTATTGACATCAAAAGATGAACACAAACAGACAAGTAAAAATTTAACAAAGGTTCTGAAATTTTTTGTTTTTTTGTAAAAGTGGATTAGCAGTAAAGACAAAAAGCGCATTTGTTTTGCGGCATTGTGGATGGATTGTATGTTAATATATTAGATTTTATTTACTGGGTGAGTGGAAGCCAGTGGACAGATAGGCAGAGAGGGGTGGACATTGAACAGTTGGTAAGGTGGATGAGATTGCCAGCAGCGTTCATGATAGACTGTAGGAGGTATACCCTGTGTAGAAATAGGCCAAACGGAAGGGAGTTGTTACAGTTGAGGTGAGATAACATGGGCGTTAATTAGCAGCTCAGGGGTGTTAAAAAGGTATTATGTATTTTTTTAAAGCCTGTGGAGCGTGCTATGAAACACCCAAAAAGTGAACCAAAAGAGTGCATGTGAACACACACAAAAAATGCACAAAAGGGTGCGATCTAAAGGGTCCGTCTCCTCAAGAGACTGGGCCCATCCCTGAACTCTGGAATCCCTGAACTGTAAAGGTGCACAAACAGTGAGAAAAATTATTTAGAGTGCCAAAGTGAATACAATGGCTAGGCCTTGTAGCCGGGTAATAAAAATTACCCCTGGTCTCAGCCAAAAGGCCTAAGGTATTTTTTTCAAAAATGGTACAAAGATGAGAAAAAGGTAGCAAGTTTTGGACAGAGATTTAGATGTAAGGCTACAAGCACAGGTCCGAGTCCAGGATAAGCACCATGATATTAGGGGAGGTACTAATGGCTGTATTGTTGATCTCAATCGAAAATTCGGTGGTGTGGGGGGGAGGCTATATAAGATCAGTTTTTAAAAGATTGAGTGTTAGGAAGTGGTGTGACATCTGTATGAATATGTCAGTTGGCACATTTTTGATGGGTAATGTGAGGAACAATTACATCGATTTTGTCTAATCAGCATAGAGATGATATTGGAAGCCGTGGGATGTTATCAACTGACCAAGGAAGGAGGTGTAGATCTAGAATAGAAGTGGTCCGAGAGCAGAGTCTTGGGGGACCCCTAGAGGAGAGGAAGAGATGAGAGTTGTAGATGACACTGGAGAAGCGCTTAGCAGGTAGGAGGAGAACTAGGAAAAACCTGAGTCTTGTAGTCTCCATGGAAGTGGAGTTTTTTTTAGGGTGAGCCGGTGATCAACTGTATGAAACGTGGCAGAAAACTCTGATATTAGGAGTATGAAGTAGCTATTGGTTTTAGCAGTTCGTAAGTTGTTGTTGAGTTTTAGTAGGGCAGTTTCTGTTGAGTGTTGTGGCAGAAAGTCAGTCTGTAAGGGGTCGAGAAGGTTGCTATCGGAGAGGTAAAAGCTCAAACTGCTGTAAGCTGGTCATTTTAAATGTTTGGAGAAAAAGGGGAACAAGGAGTTGGGTATTCTGTTGTTCAGACAGGTGGGGGTCATCAGAGCATATTTTAGAGGGGAGGGTAAGATGCCAGTAGAGAGGAAGATGATGTGAGAGTGTAGAATGGAGCAAGAGGTTGATCAAAGTAGTTACAAGGAGACACGGTCCAGGGGGCAGCTGGTTAGTTGGGCATCATAGAAAAAGTTTGGTGGTAGATGTGATATGTTAAATAGGAATTTTACCCATGAATTTAATGCCTCCCAAAACAGTTACTTTTAACCCCTTTGTGACTGACGACGTACAGTGTACGTTGCCAGCATCAGGGCTGTTTAAACTTGTAAAGCTGACTGTCGGCTTTACAACAGAAGCGATTCTGGCGACTTACCTGTCGCCAGATCGCTTCTGTGTCCCGAAGAAGGGGCCGCCCCCCCCGCCGTGCTTCCCGGGCTCCGTTACCCCTCCTACGGGCCCGGGATCGGCGTCCTTGGTGTCCGCGGGGAGCTGGGGAGGTGGTCGATGAACTTCCATTCATCGATCCCCTCCCCGTTCTATGGGACCGGGAGCGATGCAGATTGCATCACTTCCGGTCCCTGGGCTGTCAGTTCTGGGCTCCTGCAGCCCAGCTATAAGCTATTGAAGTGCGATCTGCATTTGGACTCCCAGCATCACCTTAAAAGAGTAATCTAATAATAAAAAATTTTTTTGAATGTCCCCCGCCCCCGTGAGCACGCGCATCGCCACGTAAACACGCGTCGGGTGCGCCTACATATGAAAACGACGAACGCGCTACACATGTTGGGTTTGCAACTACCACCATTTTATTCTATAGGGTCTTGGCATTCAGAAAATATATAATGTGTGGGGGTTTTTAAGTCATTTTCAGGCCTAAAATGTGGAATATAACATGGGTGCAAAAAATGAAAAAAAGGCCTCAGTCATGAAGGGGTTAAGGCATGCCAGCTGTCAAGGTTGCCAGTGTGTGTATTTTAGCTCTGTAGAAATTTCATGCCTCAACTGGCTGGTGTCATAGCTGATCACATGTGCAGTACCATGGCAACAGCAATCCAAATGGAGGCTAACATAGTACCTTCCTTGGCTGTAACTGATAGGAGGTTGCAGTTCTGTTTTTAAGTGGGAAGATCTCTGGCCAGTGGAGATCTCATCACAAAGTGTATCTTGTTTCTGAAATTATTGCTAATTTCCTGGGCAATTTAATGAGTTATTGGGTGGAGGCAATAAGGGACAAGTAGAGAGCTGAAGATTAAAAAATAAGTTGACAAGGGCTGGATTCCCCTCTCTCTCTTCCTTTCCCCTCTCTCTCTTCCTCTCCCCTCTCTCTCTTCCTCTCC
>NW_017308957.1:0-542 GCF_000935625.1 Nanorana parkeri
GTAAAGGCCGGCGTCCCAATACTTTTGGCAATGTAGTGTATCTTGGCTTCTGAAATTGTGGTTACGTCTCCACTTCCCTTAATTCACACTCGCTAAGAGAGCATCCGGCACAGAGTGTCTTTAAAGTAAATGGAAATAAACAGTGAATGTTTAATTTCTCTAACATTGACCAATATCACTTTATAATTTACAAGAATACATTATAAATCTTTCCCGCTCTGCTCTAGAGTATGCAAAACTTTTAAACAATCACTTTTACCTTCTAAAGTTCCCCCAAATTTAAATGTGCAAATTAACTTGCATAGATGTCTAAATTAAAATCCAACAGTTACCCAAATCATAAACTTCAGGGCAGGGGCGTAACTAGAAATCACAGGGCCCCATAGCAAAATTTTGTATGGGGCCCCGTGATTTCTAGTTATACCCCTTGCAGAGCCCTCTCGAGATCCCACCTGAGGGTGACCCTGCAGAGCCCACCATAGACTCTCTATGGTGGGCTCTGCAGGGTCACCCTCAGGTGGGCTGGTCGCGCTCCTTACCTC
>NW_017308957.1:8843-11898 GCF_000935625.1 Nanorana parkeri
CATTGGGTCGGAGCTCGTGGCTCGCATCTCCTGGCGTTTAGCTCGGTCCGTTGATTGCTTCCACAAAGCAAAGGTTGAAGTGATTAGGGAGGTCGGGAGGTTTGGAATTCGGAATGGGGGTCTGGTGGTTCATCATCGTGAGCTGGAAGTTAACACTTGGCAATTGCTGCATGGTGAGAGGGTGCATCTAATGCCGTAGGGGCGGACATGTGGTTCTTTGGTCTGCAAGGGGGCATTCAGAGAGCATTGGGTGTGTGGAGGGGCATCCAAGGGTGAGGTCTCCCCCTTGTTGCTGTGGCGGGTTCAGCAGAGAGAGGTCGAAGAACTATGTGTAGGTAGGTCTCTGCTGTTACTTCCTAGGTTGTCCCTGAGTCGGTGTGTTGCGGCTAGGGGCCAGTGGTTTTCAGGGGTAAGCAGAGATCTACTGTAGCTGAGTAAGTGGTGCCTTCACAGACCTCAGGCCAAATTACGTATAGGGATACAGTTGTGGTATATTGTCATATATGTCATGTTTTAAGTGACAATAATAATTTATGAGATTATGTAATAAACGGCTGATACAGCCATTTAATATCCAATCCTGTTTGGTCTTTTATTTGGGGAAATTAGAAGTTGAGAAGGGGTCAGATGCTGTAATCAGCTGTTCATGGTTGGGAAAAGATGACTATGCCTTACCCTGTCATGATAAGTGACAATAAGCAACAAAACATTAACAAGCTGATACTTTGTTAGCTTCTGTTGCATACTGTAGTATTTGAGGTTGAATAAAGACACAGGTCCATCAAGTTCAACCTATTGCGTGTATGTGATTCTGCATGTGTATGTGTGTGTATGAGTCCTTGTGTGATCTTGTTTTTAAGAGTATCTGTACCCCTGTATGTTACGGTCTCTGAGGAATTTGTCCAAATGCTTTTTAAATGCTTCAACACTCTCAGCTGATACCACTGCTGGTGGCAGCGAGTTCCAGACCCTAACCGCTCTAACTGAAAGAAGCCCCTATGCCCCTCGTGTGGTTAAATCTTTTCTCCACCAGTTTTAGGTGGTGGCCTCTAGTCCTTGTTATGGAGTTTACAGTAAAAAGCTTATTGCTGATGTTGCCACCACCATTGAACATCTTAAAGGAGAACTATGAGGTGAGTGGTTTTCACTCACCTCATAGTTCTAGCCGACCTGTGACAATGAGACTGTCACAGGTCGGCTTAGTAGATCGGGAAGTGAGGAACAGATACTGGCGTTCGCTCACTTCTCGATCCTGTCACGGCTCTCTGCTTGACAGGGGACGGGCTGGATTTCCCCCTCCCCACTCCGATCCTCCAGCGCTGACTGGCTGAACAGACTGGGAGGGGGCGGGTACAGCTGGCTCTGCCTCTAGATAGGCAGAGCCAGCTGTCACTCACGCAGCAGGGCGGATCCAGACATAATTGTCAGGATGCGCTTCAACTGCGGCGTCTCAGTATACCGCGAGTTGTAGCTCGCGGTATACTGAGCTTAGGGTGATGGGAGGACGCTAGTTTGTGTCCTCCCGTTACCCTAAGGAGAACATTGGGGAAAAGCCCTAACCCCATAGTTCTCCTTGTATTCAACTGACACAAAAACTAAATAACATCATCACATTCTTAACTTAGATCATGTGAACTACACAATTTTCAACAGCTCTTTGCATAGTTCAAACATCCCGGACACTAGCTGGCTGGAAACTCATTCACTCTGTATTCAAAACATAGACAATTGCCTTACACATGTCCTACACAACTGTTATCTGAATTCTTGTGCACATATGTTTCTGTCAGACCCTCTCTTTATTATTATACTGTCTCCAAATTTCACTTTGGATTGCTGTTGCTTATCTCGCACTGGTGCTCGGCAAATTCTCCTTGTATGATCTTTCTCTCCACAATTGTAACAGACTATTTCCTTTCTCGGCCTGAAGCTGCTATCAGTGTTTCTTTCTTAGTTGAATCGTATACACTTCCTGTGGTTTCTGTCTTTCCTAGTCTGCTCTGTTTCTTAACAGTAGCAAGCGGAAGCAGAGAGGAGAGAAACGTGTCCCCTCAATCTGGATTTGCTGTCATTAATTTCTCCGTGATCTTTCATTTCAATCCAGTGATGAAACTAAGTTTTAATATTGGGGTTAGGGCAGCATCTGTAAAGTCCCCACCAGCAGCCTCCACAGCCCATTTAAATCTAATATAATAAGCCATATAAACTTCATTTTGTGCCTGCGATACAGCTGATACTTTGGACCATGACCGGGGTGAGTAAATAATTTTAATCATTTGTGCCAATTGGTTTGTATACATTTTTCTCGCAGTACTAGAATCATACGCTAAAGTTTTTGGGATGCCAGCCTTGGTGACAACCTCATCGAAGTCTCCGTCTCCACAGACCCTCCTATCTATCTGTATCATATCACTCCAGTTGGCATTGTAACAGGTTTGGATATCTAGAATTTCTTTAGCAAATTTCATAGAATCTGTTCCCGGGATGAGGAATCTGGTTAAAAAAATCCTTTCATCTCAGAAGGGGTCCAGGGGACACGGTATGTCATCATTTATTTTATTTTTAATCAGTGTGGGCTCCTGTATTATTATATGCTACTTGTTCCCTTACAGGAGAGACAGGTATGCTCTCCAGAGTAAGAGACATTGCTTCACAATTCTGAAATGTGGTTGCTATCATGCAGTGGCGTAACCAGAGTTATGGGCGACCGGGGCAGACATTTTTTTCCGCCCCCCCCCATATTATATAAACATCCACTGGAACTGTACCCCCCACCCCCACACATATATATCAGCTAAGGAACTACAAGTCCAAGTATGCCATCATTGTCCCTGTACACCCCACACACACACACACACACACATATCACCCAGGGAACGGCAATATCTGGTTGTTGTACAGGGGCAATGAGGGCATGCTGGGACTTGTAGTTCCCTAGCTGATATGTTATGAAGCTGTATTCCACCTGAAAGTACTACAATGACATTATAGAACTAAGAATAGAACATAAAATAAAACTTTTTTTTTTCTAATACTCACCTGATTCCTGGATCCA
>NW_017308957.1:13202-19920 GCF_000935625.1 Nanorana parkeri
GCGGCAGGCGCCCCCCGCCATCTCTGCGCCCGGGGCGAACGACCCCCCCGGTTGTTACGCCACTGCTATCATGGGATCCCTATGTTCGGAGATAAATTATGTGTGACTGTCTGTGTGGAATTTACTATTGGCTGTCTTACAGCCTAGAGGCTGATGGCGTGGGCACCAAAGCCACTTCATTATAATTATAAGCAGGGGGCTGATCATTTGTAGGTGTTGAAGGAATTTTCCCCAACTGATCTGTTAAGAAGAACAGTGACTTTTCTATATCCTGTGTGGTTAACACACTGTACCAGTGTGAACGGGCCTTCAAAAACACTGACATACATACACAATCTCACACACTCAGACATTCTCACCAGGGGCGGATCCAGAGTCTATTCGGTATGTGTTCTCTCACCTCCCGATCTACTGAGCCGACCTGTGACAGTCTCATTGTCACAGGTCGGCTAGAACTATGAGGTGAGTGAAAAGCACTCCCCTCATACATAGACTCCAGGAAAGAAGACTTCTAACTTCAGGCAAAAAGCTTAACTGTCGCATCTGGAAGAAGTGGTCACGGGGACTTCTTAAGTTGTGAGTGTTTTCTTAGGTGATGCTCCAGTTTCAGACAGCCCGGAACAAGTGCAGATGAAAACACGTGCAAAAAAGTTGCAAAACACGTGCAGTTGAAAAAGTAGTGCAAGCTCTGAAGAAAACAGGGGCACATGGTAAAAGACAGATTTGCACATGAAAAAAAATGATCTAAGAGGCTAAAACTGTCGCAAGTGCTTTGAAAAATTCCCCCCAATCTCTTTAATCGCAGGGTTGGTAATAAACAAGATTATTTTTCTTCCGCCGCGTGTTCAGATATCTCTTAACCACATCCATCAGTGATCTGCAGGTGTCAGTATTACTCTCATCTATCTCATTCGTATAACGATTGGCAGAGCCAAGGTGCTTGCATTATCACATGCATTATAGGTTTAAATAAGTAAATTTCCATCAATAAATGCAGATCATTTCTATCAATCTATCTATCTATCTATCTATCTATCTGTCTGTCTGTCTGTCTGTCTGTCTGTCTGCCTGCCTGCCTGTCTGTCTGTCTGTCTGTCTGTCTACCTACCTACCTACCTACCTGTCTGTCTGTCTGTCTATCTATCTATCTATCTATCTATCTATCTATCTATCTATCTATCTATCTATCTATCCAGTATACAGTTGCAAAGATGACAAATTCTACAGCGGAAGACCATTATGAAACTGATTTAACACAATATCTTATTACAGGGCTCAGTGGAAATTCAGTTGGCCGCTCCTTGCTGTCCTGGCTCCGTTCCTTTCAGCCGGGGCTCTGACAGTTCTGAGCCCCGTTCGAAAGGATGGATTAGTAAGGTCTGCAGCAGACCTTACTGATCACCAGGGATCGGATTCGTGCCACCTCGCCTCCTCCCTGCATAACAGCAAGCAGGTGAGGGGGCTCTTTGTTTTATTTTATGTGGGGGGGCTGGGAATGGGGGAATTCTGATTAATTTTCATCCAAATCAGAAGAATGAACAATTGTGGAAATATAACCAGAAGTACAGATACCTACCACCGCACTCTAAAGTTTACAGTTGTCTCTATCTTGCTCTTGGTTGTGAATATAATAATCAGTATAATTGAAGGCAATGTGCTATTTTTGAGCCCATCATGGCTGTATTTTATGATTAATATCTTTCACATCCTACATTCTCTTCTGTTAATTTATGTAGCAATGAAACTGAGAAATCGGTTCTTCAGGATCGTCCGTTGTGGAACTGACTTACTGATAAGCAGAGAAGCTCCTGCACCTCGCTCTAGAGACCCGGTGGAGGTAACCTCTTTGTGACTAAAGCAAATATGATCACTTTAAGAGCAATGTTTTTAATCTAGCTAGACATCAGAGATATGTTGTGTTTTACTTATGCGTTTAAATCTAATAAATGAATATTTTTTTTACTTATATATCTTTTTTCAGACATAAGAACAAATTCTTAAATTAAATGGTAAACGTTGATTATATTCATTCAGAAATTTATATTAATCATGTAATGCTACCCCCGTAGGAGCCGCTGGTTGCCCGGTTCACTTCTAGTCGGTCTAGGGTATGATCTTCAGCTGCCCACCCAATAGCCCTAACCGTCCATCTTCTGGTGCCCACAAACTGATGTCCACTCCAGTAGTACAATGCTATGTAAACGATTTATTGAACATCTTCGATGGGGAGAGAGGGTATAAGGGTTCTAGGTGTTCAGGGGTAACCGACAGAAGCTCCAGACTCACCAGACTTGGTAGATGTATCAGTGTAGATCCACCTGGGAGACAGCAGGCAGCTACTGATGTAACTGACAGACAGGATGGATGCAGATCCTCAACACATAGGAAAGACACCGACAATACTCCTGAAGTCCACTCAGTTCCAGGGCACTTCAAGAGCCTGCACTAGTTCCGGCTCTCTTCCTCTTTCAGCATCCCAGGCCTCCTCCATGTTGGAGGTCTCAGGGAATCCTTTTCCCTCACGCCAGCCCATGCCCACCCCCAGACCTCGGCCTAGCCTGGGGGGCAGGCTGAACAGGACCCAGCCCTATTCTATGGCTGGTCCCGGCTAAGGAGTTTACTGAAGAATTAATTTTACTAGATCAAAGTCGTGAGAATGAAACATTCTGGTGTGCCTTTTATTGCGTTGTTGTAGATGTAAGGATCAGAGTGGGATGGGAAGGTGGAGCAGAAATGATCATCAGTTTGTATTCTGTGCATAAACTTTATCATTTGAGGTAGACATGAAAGCTGCAGAAAAATTAGGTTCAGGTTTCGGATTCGGATGAAATTAAAAATCTTCGTTACATTCGGATGAGTTTACGAACAAATATTCTTTACGACAACCACAGAAACCATATACAGATATTAATACCAAAGCTGAATCTCCTAGACGTGAATGGCATTCAGGAGCTCCCGAATGCAATTCGGATATTCGGATCCCAAATGCAATTCGGGTCTAGGAGCCTCAGCTTTAGTATTATATCTATATATACACTATATTGCCAAAAGTATTGGGACACCCCTCCAAATCATTGGATTCAGGCGTTCCAATAACCCGCATGGCCACAGGTGTATAAAATCACGCACCTCGGCATGCAGATGCTTCTATAAACATTTGTGAAAGAATGGGTCGCTCTCAGGAGCTCAGTGAATTCAATCGTGGTCCCGTGATAGGTTGCCACCCGTGCAATAAGTCCATCCGTGACATTTCCTTGCTACTAAATATTCCGCAGTCACCTGTTAGTGGGATTATAACAATGAGGAAGCAACTGGGAACAACAGCATCTCAGCCAGGAAGTGGTAGGTCACGTAAAAAATGACAGAGCGGGTGTCAGCGCATTGCTGAGTGCACAGTGCGCAGAAGTCGCCAACTGTGTGCAGAGTCAATAGAGTATTCAGACCCATTTGGATGCATTAAACTGAAAAAAACCCCTACATCTGATTGGCCAGAAAAGTCACATGTCCGATTCAGTTTAGTTTTTTAATGAAATTCGGACGGGATCCAAAATTCGGAAATGGAAATTCGGGTTCAGGGGCATTGGGATGCATTGGGATTCAGAAATTTGGATTTGTCCCAATTTCGTAAAATTTGTACGAATTTTGATTCGGAACAAAACAAATCACACATGTCTAATTGGAGAATTAGAGGGGACAACAGCGTGTTGCATAAGTAGGTGATAGTCTTGTGATGCCACCACTTTCCACCTTCAGTTCTATTGCTACACTACATTGCCTAAATGTGTGGACTCCTGACCATCGCACCTATAAGAGCTTGCTGGACATCCCATACCAAAACTATGGGCATTAGTATGGAGTTGTCCCTCCTTGTAATAGGTTTACACTTTTTTGAGAAGGCTTTGCTCAAGATTTTGGAGGGTGTCTGTAGGAATTTGTGCCCATTTCAGGGTTTTTGAGGTCAGGTAACTATGTTGGACGAGAGAATCCCCCACAATCAGAGTTCCAGTTCATTCCATAGGGTTTAGTAAGACTTAGGTCAGGGCCCTGGGTGGGCCACCTGGTTTCCTCAACACCAAACTCATCAAACCATGTCTTCATGGAGCTGGCTTTGCAGACTGGGGCACAGCCTTGCTGGCACAGAAAATGTCCTTCACCAAACTGTTACTACAAGGCTGGAGGTGCACAATTGTCTGATATGATTTTGTATGATGTAATAATTATAGTGCTCTTCTTTAGAGACACCTGAACTCATTTATTTGAAGAGGTGCCTACATACGTTTGGCCAAATTGTCAGAGATGACCACCTGCTGCTGCCATACTGGTTTTCTAACTCTATCCCTCAAAGTCAAGGGTTAGAATTTTTTTTTCTGATAGATGATCACAGTGTGCCAGTCCTCAGCCCCCGTAATATACATCACTAGAGGGGTCCAGAGTGATGTATAATGTAGCTGCTGTGGGGACTGTTACAATTAAAAAGATCAGCAGCAGTCCCCTCCTCCAGCAGCCATTTTGGGGGGCAGCCATTATGGAGCCATTGGGCTCCATTTATATGGTTCTAACCCTAGTGGGGGCCATCAGAAGTAAACACAAAGCATCTGATTAGCAACCTAATTTACAGCAAAGCCACTGATTGACCAATCAATGACATAGCTGACAATCAGCCTAAAAGCATTATAATCCAGGCCTGTGTTTAATACAGTATATATACATGCAAACATACTTTTTTTGTAGGGAGTAGATATACCAGAACATATATACTGTCATCTTCTTGTCCTGTTGCAATGGCCCAAAACAGTTCTTATGATTGGCTTTCAATGAACTTTACATTTGTTATAACTTCTGTCTGTTCTTCTTGTAGCTCTGCTGTTGTCCTCCATGGCCAGTCTGAAAGGATTGAGAATCTTCGCTATAATAGTGATAATAGTGACTATAGCCTACATTGGGAAAATTTATTTTAAATATGAAGACTATTACATCCCTAATGGAATGTTCAGTTTGTCAGAAAATGAAACCTCCAATCCTAACAGTGCAACCACAATCCTAAGAAAAGGAAATGGAATCCTATTTGTGGAGACCACGGACAGAATGGAGCCACCGTCCCTGGTGTTGTGTGCTATTGAAGCAGCTGCCCGAGTCTACCCCGACAGACCGGTGGCCTTCTTCATGAAAGGACTGGAGGACATCATCACAGAAGAAGACGAGAAGAGAGCCAAAGAACGATTTCCATCCCTGTCACCTTTCGGCAACGTTTACCTCTTCCCTCTCAGAATGGATCAATTGTTTAATAACACGCCGATTAAGTCTTGGTTTGATAAGGTACATTAGAGACTAAGTGGGGTACCATTGGGGAAGAAGATTTGGGTGCTTGTAGATGGAAAGCGGGATAATATTACTGCTAAAATGGCTCATCAATCTCATAGTTGTATTTAAGTAATCTTATTGTGAGGAGAATAGAGTAACTGGGGATTTTTGTGAAAATGCATTTGAGTCAACTGGGAAGGTTTGAAATTGATTGCATTTGAGTGAAATGGGGAAGACAAAAATTAATTGTTTCTAAGGGGGCAATGGGCTTCAAAATAGCTCCTGAGGGTTACAGAAGCCTCTTTCAACTATCAGAGACATGTTTGTATGCCAACAATAACCCCTTATTAGCGCTTATTTTTTTTTTCTTTCAAAGGATCACTAAGAAATCTTGAATGCGGAAAGTTTGAATTTGGTTGAAGTTAGTGATTTCTCAGGGGGCAATGGGCTTCAAAATAGCTCCTGAGGGTTATAGAAGCCTCTTTTTATGGTGTTTTTTTTTCCCAAAGGAACACTAAGTAGAAAAACTTCCCAAAATGCACAAAAGAAGCTATGACGCCATCAACATTTTTGTTTGTTTCATAAAAGGAAACAAATTTTAATGCTGTCTCAGATTTAGAGGCAACGAGCCTCCGAAACTGCACAATAAACTGCAGAACGAGCAGCGGTCATGCTGGTCGCCGGCGCGTTCTGCGCTTGCGCTCCGCCATTTTAAAGTGTTTCTTGGTATACACCTAGACGGCAGCGCCCGCATGTCCGTAGAACTGAGCGTTCTGTAGACTAATTTATGTACGCCCGAATATGGTTTTCGTATATATTCGGGTACATAATAAATTTAGTTATTTCGGATATGGACGAACCGCAGAATAAACTGGATTTCGTTGGTTTGCAGATTCGTCCAAATCCGAATGCACATGTAAAATGGGCAAATGGGTTATACAATAATGGGTATGCCGCTAGGGAGGACTTACTGTATGTCTTTATTCAACCTCAAATACTATGACTTCCCCTTAATAGCATCTCCTCAAGGGAGAAAACATTCAGTTCAGTAAATCTTCCCTCGTAGCTGAGATCCACCATACTCCTTGTTAGACATGTAAGCCGGCAAAAAAATTTGTTTTGTTTCGAATGTTTCGTTATTTCATTTTTTGGGATACGGCTTTGAATGTCAATTCGGTTCGGGATTTAGATTCGGATGAATCCAAAATATTTGTTCATTTCGGATGCAGTAGTATTTACAAACGAATATGGAATGGGAATGTTAGGGTGCCCCCCAATGCCAACAAAAAAGCATGGAGTTCCTTCAGAAGTCATACCAGACCCTTTAGCTCAGGCAGGAATTTTTGGGGGGAACCTCACTATAAAAAAAAAAAAAATCTGAGCAGTGGCCTGGCAGAGCAGGAAATGGGGGGGGGGG
>NW_017308957.1:20657-35017 GCF_000935625.1 Nanorana parkeri
AAGAGGCCTTTGTCCTCATTGAGATACTTTTCCAAGGGGTTCCCCCTAAAATTCCTGCCAGACCTAAAGGGTCTGGTATGACTTTTGAGGGGAACCTCAGGGGAAACCCCTTATTATTTTTTGTTTTATTTTTTTCCAAAGGAACACTAACAGGGTTATTCACAGAAGGGTGAAGAGTTTGGAGAAGGCAGCAGACGGGAACAATCTAGGACAACATAGCTGACCTGGAAAGGGGGCTTAATTTGAAGATTTTTCCAAATCAGCGATGTTGTCCTAGATTGTTCACTTCTCCGGCCTTCTCCAAACTCTTCATCCTTTTGTGAATAACCCTGTACGTAGTAGACATGTAAGCTGAGGGAAAAATTGGTTCTGTTTTGTCGTTATTTCGGGATTTGGGTCCGGAATTAAATTCGGTTCGGGGTTTCGGATTCGAACTAAATCCGAATTTTCGTTAGTTTTTCGATGAGTATAGGAATATTAATTGCAACTACCACAGAAAACCAGATATAGTACAGATATTAATACTAAAGCTGAAGCTCCTAGACCCGAATGGCATTCGGGATCCGAATTTCCAAATTGCGCTCGGGAGCTCCCGAATACCATTCGGGTCTGGGAGTCATATGCATATTACTAAAGCTGAGGCTCCCAGACCCGAACGGCATTCAGGAGCTCCCGAATGCAATTTGGAAATTCGGATCCCCAATGCCATTCATGTCTGGGAGCCTTAGCTTTAGTATTATATGTATCTACTTTATATGGCTCCCATGTTGCCGTAACGAAAATTCGTAATCAGATCCATTCGGATGCATTAAACCGAAAAACACATCTGATTGGCCAGAAAAATCACATGTCCGATTCAGTTTAGTTTTTGAACGAAATTCAGATTTGGACACGTTCGGATGCTAAAGCTGAAGCTCCTAGACCTGAATGGCATTCGGGAGTTCAAATTTCTGAATACCATTCGGGAGTTCCAGAAAGTAATACGGGTCTGGGAGCCATATGCATAAATAATAAAGCTGAGGCTTCAAGCCCCCGAATGCTATTGGGAAATTTGGACTCCATTCGGGTCTTGGAGCCTCAGCTTTAGTATTATGTATATATAATTAGTATTCTGTATTATGAAGGAATATCCATTGCAGCCAGATTGGGAGCCATATATACATAAAACTAAAGCTGAGGATCCCAGACCCGAATGGCAGCGGGCATGGCTGCGGTGCTATTGAGTTCAATGCACTGCCCAGCCCCCTCCCGCCGCCAAAACAAAGTGAGACGGCCGGAATGCGATCCAGTGCATTCCAGCCAGAATCTGGAGCAGCTTGTGCATGACAACCAATCAGCATCTCTCTTCAGTTTGTTCAGTTAGGCTGGGTTCACACCTAGGCGTATAGAATATGCGCGTTTGTCGCACGTTTCGTGTCGCGCGATTAGCGGTAAAAAGAAATGCACAACAAACGCGCGTTTCCGAGGGCCACTTGGCTGTATCCCAATGGATACGTGTGGCAAATACGCCCCAAAGAAGCTCCTGTACTTCTTTGGGCGTAGGGCGTTTTGTAGCGCGTTCATACGGCCTGTAATACACCCAGGTGTGAACCATGCCCATAGGAAATAATGGGATTTCGGTGTTTGAGCATTTTGCAGAGCGTAGGAACGCGCTACAAAATGCCCAGGTGTGAACCGGGCCTTAAGATTTGAAAAGAGAGAGAGAGGCTGATTGAGATACAACAAAAGGGGGAGGAGTTACGCTGGTGTATGAACTAATATACCAATCTACAGGGTTTCAAACAACTATTCAGCCTCTCTTCACAAAAAAACGTTCCCCCAAAAATTGGAAATCCCTTCTAAGAAGATTGGTTCAAAACAAGTAAATCAAAATTATTAATACAATATTTAATAGTAGAAAAAGACATATACAATAAACTCATGCACCAGAGACATTTAAAAACACTTAAAACATTCCACTGAATATATCCTGCATAAATATAACAATGGTTGCCTGCAAACCAAGAGCTTTCCACACGCCCTTCTGAGGAAGCCGCAGGTGTGGGGAGGAAACGCGTCAAGGGTTACGTGTGGAAAGCTTCCCTGGATTCTCTGGACATATGAGATACTCACATTTGTTTGCTCATCCCCTATACAAGTCCAGTTAGGAACGAACATCCTGCCTACTACCTGCCGGCTTGTGAAATAGAGGATTACGGAGCACAACTGACTGTGATATGGTTTCGATTGGATGACTACTAAAATCATTTATTTGCTCTGAAAGTTAGCGGGTGGCTTCCCGCGCCTTACGGGTAATTCCCGGCTCCAATCTTGCCAGGCGCATCTTACCGTGGAGTGTCGAGTAGTCCTTCTCTCTTTCTGCACAGTTCGGCTGCACACGAAAGATTAAAAATCTTTGAAGAAGCTTCCATTTCATTCACTGAAACCCATGGAGTATCTTGTGCCTTTGGAAAGTGCTGGGAGAGGGGCATCCGCAGCTCTTGCTTTTACTGAGGAGCTACATTCTTTGACAGTAATATCGTCTAATACTGGACACCTCTCCCGAAGTCTTTTTTCCATCTTTACACATAGGACTCTAGCAGGTTCATTTTCCCTCGAGCTCTTTGAACTGCAACATATGTGAGTACATTCTCAGATACATTGTTCCTCTTGAAAAGTACTTTAATCATCCAGAAACCTGCATAGATGGCCCTTTACCACACAGGTGGTTTGCAGGCAACCATTGTTATATTTATGCAGGATATATCCAGTGGAATGTTTTAAGTGTTTTTAAATGTCTCTGGTGCATGAGTTTATTGTATATGTCTTTTTCTACTATTAAATATTGTATTGATAATTTTTATTTACTTGTTTTGAACCAATCTTCTTAGAAGGGATTTCCAATTTTTGGGGGAACGTTTTTTGTGAAGAGAGGCTGATTGGTTGCTGTGCACAGCTGCTCTAGATTTCGTCTGCCCCGGTTTTGATACATTCCCTTCAATGTATGTAAATAAAAAAACTCCAAAAATAATGATAAATCTGCACGTTACACCTGTTGGGAAATAAGAAGGTTACAAAATACCTCCAAGTCATACTAAAGGAACAAGGACAAGGCGTGCAACGCTTTCATCATTAGCAGATGGTGAGGAGTAGACATGTGCAATTCGTTTAGTCCCGAATCGAAATTCGGACGAAATTTCGTAGATTCGGAGCATCCGAATTTCCGAAATATAACATATGCGAAAGCATCCGAATCGGATCCGAAATTTCGGATCTGGAACGAATTTCGTCCAAATCCTGTGCGTGCGATGTTAACATTTAAACGGATAAAAAACAAATTAAGAAAAGGATATTAATGTCCCTTTAATAGTAAAGACGAGAGTACAGCAACCAGAAATGACAAATGTGCCAATTCTGCTACCCCACCTCAAGTTGAATTTTCGGGAATTCATCCGAATTCCGAATCCGGTTCCCGAAAAGAAACATATATAGGATCCGAATTCTGAAAAAACAAAATAAATGAAATCCAAAATTAAACGAAACTAAGCAAATTTTTAGCTGCTGCACATGTCTAGTAAGGAGTAGACATGTGCGATTTGTTTCATTCCGAATTACAGATGTAACGAATGCAAACTAATCCAAATTTCCGTTTCCGAAATTCGTTAGCGGTAGTTCGGTCGAACGTTCGTTTCGTTTTCGTTTCTTATTCGTTTCGTTTGTTCGTTGGAGCAAAGTGACATTAGAGAAGGAGAAAAACATTTTTCCCCCTCAAATGTCACTTTGCTGCAAACGAACGAACGAATGAATGAAACGAATAAGAAATCAAACGAACGTTCGAACGAACTACCGCTACCGAATTTCGTCCGAATTCCGAATCCGAATTGACTTTCACACCCGAATCCCGAAAAAACGAAATAACACAAATCCAAATTTAAATTTTGTGGCAGTGCACATGTCTAGTAAGGAGTGCACATTGGGAATATAAACCTGCACATATAATGAAACCAACAAAACATTTCTGAACCAAAAGTCACATCAGATAAGAACAAGATTTAACCAAACATTTCTCACATTTCTTATCTGATCACTCAGTTTCTGGTAGAGTGTCCTACACACATACAAGTCAACCTGCATTTGAGCAAACCAGTGTGAGCGTTATGTAAAGATAGTTGGAGGCGTGTTCAACATTTTGTTTTTTTTTCATGCCAAACCAGCATGTGAATACCAGCTGCACATTAACCCATCGCATGCACTAGAGTCAGGGAAAAAGGTGTTTGATGTTCATCTGCCTTTTTCCTTAGAGTAACATTGGAGGCTCTTCAGAGTGAATTGGTTATGGTGGTGAGAGTCAGCCAGGCTTTACACAGCCATAATCCTGTCATCATACACTATTGTCATGTCATACACCCCCTCCCCCCCAACCACCTGTTCACACTGGCCATGCATGAAACACCCGATTGCATGCGATTAACATACGGTACTGCACAACACGAGATTCCTGTGATGGCAGTGCAGGAGGTGCCTTGCACTGCTATTCCTTTGAATGTCCCCCCCCCCTCAAATGCGCCTCTCACTCACAATAATGTTACCACAGGACCATGCATTCTAATGCATCTACAAATGTAGGGCATGCAGTACATTGTTGAAATGCAACACAACGCACGGTAATGTGGTACTGTTGAGTGCCGGAGGAAAGTGCATCCGGGGCGGCATTGACATGAATGCAAACACAATGCACGTCTTGCACTGTAACGCATATGGCAGGTGCTTCCCCTGATCCCTCACGCCCTCGGTGTGAACGCACAGTGGCCTGGAACACACAACCTGCCAGGAACACACAACACACCTGCTGTGAGATGACAGTGCAGGAGGTGTGCTCACACCAGCAACATTCCATGAACGCACAAGCAATGACAGTGCAGGATGATTGTTGCATGCTATTCTCCACACGCCAGTGCTCGGTCAGGTAAAGCGTTTGTTTTTTCAAATGTGTTCTTACTATGGTTGAAGGGTTACAATTCTAATGTATTCCTGTTGTTGGTGTAAGTTTCCCATATGTGACTGCATGCTAAACACTCTTTTTAAATTTCTCACGCCACTATTTGCATGTCGTAGACGTAGAGCTTAAAGCACATGCAATACGACGCGCACGTACGTAAATACATAGCTACACGACTCCTAGGCATGATGCTGTTTCAGAATGCTCATGTTCGTTCCGTAAATACGGTTATGCCTGCTCTCTCGTGTGTTTGCACACACGCATGCCAAACGTGCGCGTGTTTGCATTAGTCAATCAGAAATAGCAAAAATGTCACCAGCACACCAAAAGATTTTAGCAAAAGTCCATTTAATGACAAAATTGCCATTCAGTACCTTATAGGGATTGATATTAAAGAATATATTCAATCCCTAAGGTATTGAATGGCAATTTGTCATTAAATGGACTTCTGGTGTGCTGGTGACATTGTTGCTATTTCTGTGTTGTTCACGGTGACATCCGTGGTCACTACAAGCACCCACCTGTCTCCACAGGTTGACTATTGTTTCGGTAAGGAGTGCAGCAAGATATCTATCCGATTGCATTAGTAAATCAGGCTCAATGTCTCTGTCTTTGGAGTCTATACCTCTATTTATACAAGAAAGTATCTTGCTTGCTCTTTCTATCTAGTTTAGCAGCCCACAGCTCACGCCTATAGCAGGTATGTGGTTATGCTGCAGCTTCCCCTAAAAAGGTTAATTGATTTAGTATTTGGAATGTGAAGAAATGTTCTTATGTTATGGTCTCATGCTATGCTGTACTTTTCTTCATTACCAGGTAGACCCTAGAAAAGAAATCTACTGGACCCATGTTAGCTCAGATGCCTGTAGGTTTGCCATGATGTGGAAATACGGCGGCATTTACATGGATACTGATGTCATCTCACTTCGCCCAGTACCCGAGGACCATTTTCTAGCAGATGAGACTTCCACATCTACTAGTAGCGCTGTTTTTGGCCTCTCCTCACATTACCAGTTGGCATGGCAGTTTATGGAGAACTTTGTTGAGAACTACAGGGGGGACTTATGGGGACACCAAGGGCCAGGGGTTGTTACACGTGTTGTAAAAAAATTGTGCGGCTGGCCAGTATTTAACTCTACGGATGATGTCATGTGTTCAAACATAAGTTATTTTCACCCTCAACGTTTCTACCCCATCTTGTATCCTTCGTGGAGACAGTACTATGAAGTCTGGCAGATTTTGCCAACTTTTAATAACTCCTATGCCTTACATCTTTGGAATTACATGAATAACAAAGGTATATCTATGGTACCTGGAAGCAGCACATTGGTGGAACATATCTACCAAAAATACTGCCCTACCACCTATGAATATGTCTTGGGAAAACTCACTTAAGGAGGAACTTTACATATATCTTTAGACAACAATAGGCACCTCTATAAAAGTTTAGCAATGATGCTCTACAATCAGATATTTATAGACAATTGCAGGTTATTGATTCTTTGCATGCCTTAGTTTTCTTTTCCTCCCCATTCCTCTCAAAGTGGCTATTTTTACTAAGGCCCGATGAATCCGTCTCCCATTACTTCCTGGAACTCTGGCACATGTGACTTGGACATGCACCATGCACATCATCTGAGGGGAAAAAATACCTTTCCCTGAGATCTTGCAGGTTACAAATGAGATGTCCCAGCAATGCACTGCTGATGTAACCTTCCCAGGATGCATCTAATAGGCATGGGCTATATCACTAATGCCTAAGAGGACCGGGAAGTATAAAAACTAATTGTAAGTAAAAAAAAATATGGTTACTTAATTATTGAATGTAAGATGATTTCATATCAGCATGCCGAGCTGAATGCTGATGTGTTTTTTTAGTTAAAGGGGGTAAAGGTCCACTTTAAAAACACAGATTATGTGGCTCATTTAAAGCAGAACCCTCCTATCCTTTACAGCCAAGACAAGTGCCATCTTAGTCTCTTCTTGGATTGAAGTTGCTATAGTGCTACACATGTGATAAGCTAGGACACCATCCATTTGAAGGCTGGATCATTCATGTGAGAGCTGGCAACCTTGGTAGTTGACATGCCTTAAAGTAACTGTTTTGGGTTAATCAACTGGGTTGAGTCCATTCCTGATTCGCCAAAAGCCCTGACCAGAATCCCATTTAGAATGCTTCAGTGGTTGCTAAGGAAGTCAGTGGATGGCAACGCATAGATCAAAGTGTAGAAGAATAAGCCACCAGCACACCTGAGGTCCACTTTATCTTCCCGTCTTTATTGAGGTCAGGTAAACATGGTATCACATAGAGACGTAACGTTTTTGAACCTTATGTGGTCCCTTCATAAGGCAAAACAAAGTGTGGCTCCATTACACTTTTCTTTGCCATTCAAAGTGATTCAGTATATCAACTGCCCAGTACTCTCCAGTGCAGTTTGTGTGAAGACATCTCTTTTTGTTTCTGCACTTTAACCCAAACTTCAAATGCTAGTTGACCAACAGACAGTAAGGTTCTTGATTAAACATTAGGGAAGTAGATGCTCCTAAGTCAGTGCAACTCTTGCATTCTAGGCATTGGTCTCAATAAAGCTTCTTAAGGCAGAACTAACTCTGGGGGGACGTGGTCCCCAACACATGTTCTCCACAGGAATAGAGGAACACCAGTTTTCTTGAATACGATTTCCAACAATCACAGAACAGGACCTTAGTTACATGCTATAATGGGAGGAAGGGTCCAGAAAGCTGTAAACACTGCTTACAACCTGACTCTCCTATTGAATACATTGATTTACTGTAAAATAATTGTGCAGATTGTAACTTGATTATATTGCTGAGGTGTCTATAATTTTGTAATAACCTTTTTTTCAATAAAATTATTGAAAATAAAAATTGATATTTAATTTTGGGTTGGCTCTTGTATGTTGTGTCTTGTGGTATTTTCTTTTACCTTTTAGATACTCTAAAGGCAAGCTCAGCGTGCAGTATTTGCCTCTATGCCCCTTCCAAAGTGTCCAAAACCAAGTTATTTATCTCTCTCTCTCTCTCTCTCTCTCTCAAGCCATACTGGTGTGGTAGCTTGTCACTGAAGTCCTTGAGAGATCCAGGCACAATGAAAATGCTTTTTACATTTTAATTGACACACCTAGAAAGCCCCTTTTCTTCTGTGTTCAACCCCTACCTCTTTAGGTATATGGTTTCTCTTGGCGACACACTGCCTGTACTTCACCAGGGATGCAAGAGAGGGGATTGCTCTGCACCAATGTCAGCTTCCAGAGCCAAGCCACTCTATTTTTAACTTGAATACCCTTGTACTTATGCACAAAAATATCTATACAAATCCAAAGTAGGTTTGAAGACACTCACAGGTCCTGCAGTGGACATACGTCAAAGAATTAGAATGTTATTGTTAATGTTTCAACAGAGATCAAGATGATGAAGGGGGACTGAGCTCCCTCAAAACGTTGACATTAAAATTCTTAGAAATGTTGCAAGACCCATGAGTGCCTCTATACCTACATTGGATAAATATGTCAATTCTTAATATCTTATATTGTTTAAACTTCATATTATACTTCTAACTGGACGGCAAAAGATAGAGCTGTCAATGCATTTCTCAGATGTGTTATTTGCTTCTCCAGGGGAATGATGGAGGTTTTCATCAATGCACATGTTAGTTAGTTGCACCGGAACTTGGAAGGCTATAAGTGCAGGGGCATGCAAGGAGAAGGACCAGATCACCAATGCCTCCACATATGCCAAACTAACTCCTCAGGCAACATCATAATGACCTGACCAGAGAAGTGGGCATCACTCAGATGTAGCAGGGATCAACCTACCAGATCCCCCCAGGGATCTCACTGGACGAGGGACATGCGTACGTGGTACCATGCAGAAGACTTTGTGTGAACAATAAACATTTGCTGATGTTTCATTTTTTTAGTCCAGAGGACCATTTTTTAGACAGAGCAATAACAGTAGACATGGTGTATCTTGACTTTGCTAAAGCATTTGATACAGTACACCACACATTTTTAATTCACAAAGGTATTTTGTTATGGATAAAATTGCATGTACATGGATGGAAAACTAGCAGCATGAGCTGATCCAGAGGGTAGTAATAAATGGGCTTTATGCCGATGACACCCAAATCTATCCCTCCACTCCTCAACTCACCCCCTTTGTCTCTACACGTATCTCAAATCTACTCAGTGACATCTCAGCGTGGATGTCACACCACTACCTCAAACTTAATCTGTCCATCACTGAGCTTATCATTTTTCCTCCTCTCCGTGTTCCCTCCCCCAACTTCCCCATCACAATCAACAACACTACAATCAACCCCTCCCATCAAGCCGGGGTACTCGGTGTAATCCTTGACTCTGAGCTCTCTTTTCAGCCCCACATCCAATCGCTATCCAAATCTTGCCGACTTAACCTCCGTAACATTTCTAAAATACGCCCCACAAAGCTTCTAATTCACTCCCTTGTAATCTCTCGCCTCGACTGCTGTAGCTCCCTCCTTGTTGGCCACTACACAGGTTATCCACCCTTCAGTCTATCAAGAATGCTGCTGCCAGACTCATCCTTCTTACCAACCGTTCATTGTCTGCCGCCCCCCTCTGCCAATCCCTCCACTGGCTCCCAATTGCCCAACATATGAAATACTGACAACAACATACAAAGCCGTCTACAACTCCGCCCCAACCTACATCACTGACCTCATCTCAAAATATCACCCAAACCGTCTTCTCCGCTCCTCTCAAGACCTCCTGCTCTCTAGCTCTCGAATTACCTCCTCCCACGCTCACCTCCAGGACTTCTCCAGAGTGACCCCCATCCTCTGGAACTCCTTACCCCATTCTGTCCTCCTACGCTGCCCACGTTTAGGCGATCCTTCAAAAACCCATCTCTTCAGGGAAGCCGATCTCATCTCAACATAACTGCCTTTTACTTCCTCCAATAACTCAATCCAAACAATTATTACTTTTTGTATCACTTGCCCCTCCTACTAGATTGTAAGCTCTCATGAGCAGGGCCCTCCCAACCTTATTGTGCTGAAACTGTATTGTATTGTAAATTGTATTGTACTGTCTCCACTATTTTGTAAAGCGCTGAGCAAATTGTTGGCGCTATATAAATCCTGTATAATATTGATGATAATAATAATAATATACTCAGGGGAATTGCCATGTGCTCAGTCTGGTTCCAGCGATATGTTAGTCCTGGTTGGAGTTCTTAGGCTTAGGCCTGGATGTGGGAGTGTTCAAGTGCGGACAATGTTTCATTAGGCCTCAAGTATGGAGGAGGCCTTTGCTGCTAATTATGGATACGAACCATGGAAGCTTACGGCTACTGAAGGTACCTGGAATAGTGGACCTTAGGATCAAGTCTGGTGTTTCTCCTCCTGAAGATTATATGCCAGTCCCTGTTCAACTGTACTCTTACAACTAGTATCAGCTGTGCTTCTATTGATTGTACATTGAATCACCTAAAGGGACTGGTGAGTTTGGAGTCTGTTTTACCCTGTAGATCTTGGCCCCACACCTTCTCCCCACACACTCTTGCCCAGTCCAGATGTTCTAATAAAGTTCTTCAGCATCATACTTCTGGTCTGGATCTCAGCTCTGTTGGTCACTAGAAGAGGGTGGTTAATGCTAGTGGGGCAGCTGGTTGCTACAATCCCTAGACAGGCTATCGCTGACCCGGCTATTCCAGCGGCTCCTTCGTGGGTGGGCGCTACAGGTATATCACATTTTTATTACATACAGGGGCACTGATGGAGACGCAGTCCTGAAAATGTCCATTATAGTATAATGCAAGTAACAAAATTATTAACCAGAAGGAAAAAAGGATTTAAAGTCATTCAGGTGTTAAATGTTAAAAAATACATTCAGGTACCTTAACTAATAATAAAAATGTATCTTATTTGAGTATCACTCGGCTGTAGATCCTCCAATCATCTCTGAATTGGTGCAGACACTGTCCTTCCTTCTGGAGGGGGGCTACTTTTGTTCCCCATGGTCCCTGTGTGTGTTGTAAAGTAGTCACCGCTCCAAACTCGCTCCCGGGATGGACTACAATCTCAGGTTTAGTTTACTAATTTCTATTTGTATTGAGATTGTAGTTCATCCCAGGAGTGAGCTTGGAGCGGTGACTACTTTACCACACACACAGGGACCATGGGGAACAAAAGTAGCCCCCCTCCAGAAGGAAGGACAGTGTCTGCACCAATTCAGAGATGATTGGAGGATCTACAGCCGAGTGATACACAAATAGGATGATATTAATAGTTGAGGTACTTGAATGTATTTTGAAGTTTTAACTCCTGAGTTTAGTGTCACCTGACTGATGAGAATCTTAGTTAAACACTTTCTTTTACATTGAAACTACTTTCTTTACCCTTGCCTTCCCACCGCCAATAAATACAAGACAAATTAACTCTGTTAGAAGGGTAAGGCCACAGCTTTATTGATGTATCGTTATATAAACCATAACTCTCTTTTTGTTTGCATTAACATCATAACGTCTTCACTGTCAGTTCTACACAGATGTTCAACCATCCAAGAATTTCAGCAAAGTTAAAGGAGATCTATGAGGTGAGTGGTTTCCACTCATCCTCACAGTTAGAGCCTACCTGTGACAAAGAAGCTGTGACAGGTCGGCTCTATCGATCTGGAAGTGAGCAGAAACATGCAGCCGATCGGCTCACTTCTCGATCGTCTCCCAGCAGTGAGTGATGACTGTAAATCACCGCTGCCCGCATGTATTCCCCCCTCCCCTCTCCGATCCTCCGGCGCTGAGTGGAGGAATGGACAGGATCATCATGTGATGGAAGTTATTTTTACATATATTTCCTTCTTTCCACACTGTACATTTGCCATTTCCCTATTACAGGTTAGGTGAGTCTGCGATACCTCCGTTCCTTATCATTGCCGAGAACATTCAACTTGTGTTCCATTTAATAAGTCTATTTTGTTTCTTCTACTGGTAACCTATATTGGATTATTGTTCCCCTGTTCTAGCTTCTTGTACATGCAATGTTCAGTCTGCTGTACACTGGACAATTCTGATACATGAGGAGTATTGTGAAGGACGTTTACCTAAAGTTAGAGAGACTGGAGCAGGAGACTCAGTCTCTGGGACCTATTGACCCAAAAAGGGCTGGTGTTTGGCACTGATGATCCCGGGGCTGGAGAGGTAAGTGCAAACAAGGAGTTACATTTATATTAAGGAAGGTTAATGTTGGGACTGAAGGGAGGATTCATGTGGAGGTTGGTATGAGGGTTTGTGTGGAGGTTGATGTGAAGGCTGTGCTAAGTTTACAGGGAAAGCTAGTGTTAGGGCTATGGGAGACTTGGCATTAGAGTTACAATGGGGGTCAGTGTGGATATAAGTGAGAGGACTACTGTTTAGGCTACAGAAAGGGTTAATTTAGAAGTTGATGTGAGGGTTAGTTTTAGGGCTACAGGGGGAGCGTATAATATTACAGTATCTACTGTATGGACAGTGTGTGTGTATATATATAATTGGGCACATTATATCACCATCGTAGATGTAGATATACAGTATAGTGTAGCAGTGCGTGCAATGCCACTGTGTAATTTGGCAATAGTCACCCAGGACTCTCAGCCAGAGGGACTGAGAGGTTCTAGAATGTGAATAGTTTTTCAGTTTCTTCTGGATTTTCCAGATTGTAGCTGGGATCTGAAACTCTGGAGATTTCTAAGCGTTCTGGGTGGGATGAAATCTCCAGTCCTGGGGCCAGGTGTTTCCAATGACCAGTCTAGGCTGATCAGGTGGTTGAGCGCAGCCTTATTAGAAGTCTGGATCAAAGCTCAAAAGAGTATTGGGTGTGCAGGAGGCACATTGGGTCTATTGGGTGTGCAGACTCCGGTGTGTGCAAGAAGCACATGTGGACAAGCAGGGGAACGCTGGGAGAGGTTGAGAGGGTCGGTGGCACCCAAGAGACCTGTTGGACAGACAGAGAGAGTCAGTGACCCACGAGGGGTATGTAGTTGCAAGAGTCAATAAGAGGCTCCTCCCCAAGCACATCAGGGATAATATCTTCCTCAGGGACACTGTGATAGCATGGAGAGAGATCAGGAAAGTCTTACACCTGCCCACTGTGATCTCCCCATCAATGTCCCTCAGATCCTCCCCGGGGTTTGCACCGGGCACTGACTCTAGTGCCTTCCGGACTTGGCCGGTCAAGGGTATTGTGGTCCTGGCAGATGTCTTTACTTCCCAAGGGCATCTCAAGACCTTTCAAGACCTTCGAACCCAACATCTACCAGCCACCCATAGTTACCCATACATGCTTTTATGCCACTTCATCTCCCATCACTTTACCTTACCTTGGCAAGAAATAGTTCATTAACCTCTCACCCCTTTATTCTCCTCCCCCCAAGTAAAGCTGCCCTTGTCCTTTATTGCCCAGAATGTAACAACCTTTATACAGGAATCCTCCAACTCCGTACCATCCCACATTAGACGCTGTGCAGAATTTTTGAACATGACCACAGACGACACACTTCTGATAGTGGAGCAGGGATGGCGACAAATTAGGAAAGCTATAATTAATGAGACCTGGCGTGAGATATACTTTAAAATAGTTCATAGGGCATATCATGGCTTTAATACTCCTACTAGGATTACTCCTTCCATATGGTTAACTGCTTGCCCGAAATGTCTCCTCCCCTACCTGACCTCCCACACCTACTTTGGTCCTGCTCTCATATACAAACCTTTTGGTCCGCCATATTATCTTTCACGAATACTCACTCACGTAAGACAAGAACATTCTCCCCAGCCTTCTGCCTACTGCATGCCTTTCCCTTGCCCACGAACGGTACTCCCTCTTGCCCAACCCGCTGGGAACATATTTGTCTCCTGACAGCTAAGAAGGCAATCCTGTGTATTTGGATCTTACCTGAGCCCCCTTCCATGGATACGTTCCGCCCCCTGTTAAACCTCCTGTTATTACTGGATAAATTAGACACACAATTTAATCAATTACGCACTACAATTTTCTTCGACACTTGGACATCTTTTGTTGCAGCGGAATTTTCACTACAACAACTGCAAGATTTGATGTCCATTTTTCGAGTATCTAAATGGTATCTCGAAGCCAAGCTGACTGGCTCCCTATGATCTCTGGATGTCCTTTGACCCATGTTTTCTGCCCTTAACCGAGGTTCCCATCATACTCTAGTATAATTGATCCTCTTGATATGCCCACGATTACCCCTGATGATTCGAATTGGTCTTCTCACCACAGTATCGACCCTCATGGCCAGGACTTGAAAAATCCACTCCTCCACTCGTCTGTGACGAGAGGACGGTGGAGCCCGACGAGCAGCTTCCCGGCCGGCCGTTGTAATTA
>NW_017308957.1:35111-86967 GCF_000935625.1 Nanorana parkeri
TGCCGGTCCCGAGATCCGCTGTGCCCGATGCGGCCGGGATCGACACGGCTATGTGACAGGAGATCAAAGGGAGTTCAGTATACGAACTCCCTTTGATCTCCTCTCAGTCCCCGAATGCAGGAAGTGATGCATATTACATCACTTCCTGCATTCAGTGTCACTTTCCAGCTACAGAAGCTGATGAAGCTGATCTCTGCTGCATCAGCTTCTCTTGGGGTCCCTAGGTGACATTAGGGGTCTTGGAGACCCCTGATGTCTCCATAAAGAGGACCTGTCATGTAAATTGGCTATTATATCGGGGGCTTCTTATCCCCCGATGTAATAGCAATAAAGTTGTGTGTCAAAAAAAAAAGTAATACAAAAATTAAAGAATCATAAAAAAAATAAATCATAAAAAAATGTAAAAAGAAATTTTTTTTTAATTCCCCGCCCACCACATACACACTCAGATATGCGTCGGGCGCGCCTATGTGCGAAAACGCTGATTGCGCCTATTGTGCCGCACATGTTACATATCGCCGCAAACGTCGGAGTGAGAGCAATAATTTTAGGGCCATTAATCACCGATAACACTAAACTGATGAGCAGTAAAAGCGTTTTAAGCGTCGCCTATGGGCGTATTTTGCAGTCGCACGCAATTTTAAGGCTTGACATGTTTTGTGTCTATTTACCCGACGTGACCCCGACTTTTATTACCAAAAATATGGGTAAGAATAAATGTTTTATAACATAACGTAGGGAAACTTTTTTTTTTTTCTTTTACGTTTACGGTACTTTTTTCATTATATAGTTTAAAAAAATCCCCCCCCGTGGTGATTATATACCTCCAAAAGAAAGCTCTATCTGTCCCCAAAAAATGTTAACATAAAGTGCAAGGCCGATAGTCCGGTCATGCTGACTGGTGAAATTTTTGACTGACTGGTGAGACACCCTGAATTTTTTCAAGCCCTGCTCATGGCTATAGGGTTAAATAGTTGTAGTTATTGTTATGCATACCTGATGCGCATTATCTCTGCATAATTTTTCACAATGATATGATCTAGTTCCTCTTTTTTATTGTGTGGATATACTTTGCTTGGCATGTCTAGATCTCAGTCTGCGTACTGATACATGTCCTATAATGCATGTCAATGCTTGATCGTATGTGTATTGTTTTTATTTTTCTCAATAAAAATCTAACATGTTAAAAAAAAAAAAATGGTGTCTGGTTAGATGCATGGAGCTTAGGAAAGCTACTGAGCAATGCTAAGGGCTGTCTTTATGGAGAAATACAGTAAAGTCCTGAAACTAAGATACTGGGAGTGCATGGGACAACCTGATGTCGGTGAGACACAAATATGCTATAAAGTCAAGTGAACTGTCATGTTTTCTTTATGTTGAAGGAAAGCTGATTATGTGAAAGACATGGACTGTTGGCCTTTATGAGAATAAAGACTCTCCTGTTTTATGTTTAAAGTCGGCTTCAAGAGTGGTCTGTTAGTGCTCAGCATTGTGCTAAATTCTGAAAAACATCACAGTATATATATATGTGATATTTGATAAAGGATAATATAGGTGGAAGATATACACTGAGTGGCCAGATTATTATGACCACCCCATCAGTACTTCGTTGGGCCACGAGATAACTCCACGAGATGACTTCGTTGGGCCGCCTGGTGACTCCACGAGATGGTGAAAGGTGATGCGAGGAATCTGACTTAGGCACTGTTGCCCTTCTGTTGTCTTGTACCAGTCTTGCCCCTCCCCCGTTCTGCCCTAACATTGCCTATTCGCTGACGGCCACAATTCGCACGTTCACACCCAGATTTTCGGCTGACAGCCCGGTCTTTAAACACTTTAACAATGAGCCCCTCTTGAACATTTAACGAATTCTGCTGTTTTGCTGATACTCGCTCCACGGCTCCGAGCGCCAACAATCATCCCACGTTCAAAGGATGTTAAATGGCGTTGTTTCCCCGTATCTTCCTAAACAAATCACTTCTACTGTCGTGGTAACCAACCTGCTTCCCTATTTATAATGGTCTGGCCCTCTAGCAACTTCAGCGCCAAATTATAGCTAATTTGCCTACAAACGTCAGGTGGTCATAATAATCCGGCCACTCAGTGTATATAATAATCCGGCCACTCAGTGTATATAATAATCCGGCCACTCAGTGTATAAGAAATACTAAAACATTTCTATTTTAAGCTAATAAATATATCATGTAATTACTTGGACGATCAGTTATTTGTTTTGGAATTTGTTCACAAGAGATTGACTCAGATTTAACCGCAACCATAAATATCATATTAAAGAAGATCTGAAACCTCCATTTACATGGCTATGCCTATAAATTCTTCAAGTAAACTAAGTTTACTGAATAATTCATTTTACTACATCAAAGTCGTGAGATTGAAACATTCTGGTGTGCCTTTTATTGTGTTGTTGTAGATGTAAGGATCAGAGTGGGATGGGAAGGTGGAGGGGAAATGATCATCAGTTTGTATTCTGTGTATAAACTTCATCATTTGAGGTCGACATGAAAGCTGCAGAATAATTCGATTCGCTGGTTTCCGATTTGGATGAAATTTAAAATCTCCATTACTTTTGGAGGAATTTACGAGCGAATATTCATTACGACTACCACAGAAAACCATATACAGATATTAATACTAAAGCTAAATCTCCTAGACACGAATGGCATTCGGGTTCTGAATTTCTGAATTGCATTCAGGAGCTCCCAAATGCCATTCGGGTCTGAGAGCCATATCCATATATTATTAAATCTGGGCTCCGAGACCTGAATGGCATTCAGGAGCTCCCGAATGCCATTCGGATCTAGGAGCCTCAGCTTCAGTATTATACAGTATCTATATATATATATATGGCTCCCATGCATGTTGCCGTAATGAAAATTCGTATTGAGATCAATCTGGATGCATTTAACCGAAACCCCCCCCCCACATCTGATTGGCCAGAAAAGTCACATGTCCGATTCAGTTAGGTTTTTGAATGAAATTCGGACGGGATCAGAAATTCGTAAACGTAAATTCGGATTCAGACGCATTCGGATGCATTGGGGTTTGGAAATTCGGATGCGTCCCAATGTCTGAATTTTGAAAATTTTTAAGAATTTTGATTCAGAACGAAACAAATCGTACATGTCTAATTTTGAGGTCATGGAGAATTAGGGGGGACAACTGCTTGTTCCTTAAAGGAGAACTATGAGGTGAGTGCTTTTCACTCACCTCATAGTTCTAGCCGACCTGTGACAATGAGACTGTCACAGGTCGGGTCAGTAGATCGGGAGGTGAGCGAACACATACCGGCGTTCGTTTACTTCTCGATCCTGTCACGGCTCTCTGACATGACAGGGGAGGGACTGGATTCCCCCCTCCCCGCTCCGATCCTCCAGCGCTGACTGGCGGAACGGACGGGGGAGGGGGAGGCAGAGCCAGCTGTCACTCACGCAACTGGGCGGATCCAGACATAATTGTCGGGATCCGCGTCAGCTGCGGCGTCTCAGTATACCGCGAGCTGTAGCTCCCTATATACTGAGCTTAGGGTGACGGGAGGACACTAGTTTGTGTCCTCACGTTACCCTTCGGAGAACTATGGGGAAAAGCCTTAACCCCATAGTTCTCCTTTAAGTAACAAGTCTTGTGATGCCAGCACTTTCCACCTTTAATTCTACTGCTTCACTATATTGACAAAATGTGTGTACTTCGGACCATCACACCCAAAAGAGCTTGCTGAACATCCCATACCAAAACTATAGGTATTAGTATGAATCTGTCCCTCCTTGCGGCATATTGGTTTTCTAACTCTATTCCTCAAGGTTAAGGGTTCTTTTTTCTGATAGATGATCACAGTGTGCCAGTCCTCAGCCCCCGTTCTCACTGCCTGATCCCCTCTTGTGATATTTATAAAATGTAAAACTTGATTTTTAACTATTTTTTAGGGGGGGCAGTGAAGATTCCCACCAATCTACCCCCATCATGAATGGGTTATTTATTTATTTTACTCTAAATAATATACATCACTAGAGGGCTTCAGAGAATAATATATAATGTAGCTGCTGTGGGGACTGCTACAATTAAAAAGATCGGCTGCAGTCCCCTCCTCCAGCAGCCATTTTGGGGGTAGCCATTATGGAGCCATTGGGCTCCATTTATATGGTTCTATATAGTGGCTCCCTAGTGGGGGCCATCAGAAGTAAACAAAGGATCTGATTAGCAACCTAGTTTACAGCAAAGCCACTGATTGGCTAATCAATGACATAGCTGACAATCAGCCTAAAAGTACCAAAATCTTATTGTGAGGAGAAGAGAGTGGCTGGAGATTTTTGTTAAAAAGCATTTGAGTCAACTGGGAAGGTTTGAAATTAATTGCAATGGGGAAGACAAAAATGGATCGTTTTTAAGGGCACAATGGGCTTCAAAATAGCTCCTGAGGGTTACAGAAGCCTCTTTCAACTCTCATAAACATGTTTATGTGCCAAAAATAACCCCTTATTAGCTCTTATTAGATTATGTTTTATTTTTTTCAAAGGAACACTAAGTAGTAGACATGTAAGCTGTGGGAAAATTCTGTTTGGTACTTGTGTGCATGAAAAATAGGGACCTTAGATTGTAAGTCCCCCAAAAGGCACAGACTGATGTGCAATATGCTAAAGCACACCAAACATTTCCTGCACTGTAACATATTAATAATAAAAATTAATAAAAATTATAATAATAAAAATTATAATAATAATTAGGGCTGGTAATGATTAAAATTTTCCTGTTCGATTAATAGCACATGACCTGCACGTCCATGCAGGTGCGGGTGTCCATACTCGTACGCTGACAGGATGAATCCTGTCTCCGTCCGATACCAGCACCCATACGGACCTGCACTTGGGGTGAGCATAGGGCGGCGTACGGCTGCATACTCCCATAGAGAAGGACAGGGGCTGCATACTAATCACACGCAGCACCGGTCCTTCCTGGGAGCTGCACGATACGGCCGTGCACGCAGCACGGAGCTGTATGTGCCGGCCTTTTCTCGTGTGAATTAGGCCTTAAAAGTTATTTGATATAGTGGATAATACGCTATTGGCTATTCTATGCTGTTCCAAGATTCATGATGACAATACCCTGAGAGTTTCCCAGTAGCTTAGTGTTTAGTACTTCTGCCTTGGAGCAGTGGAGTCCCCAGTTTGTACCCTGGCCAAGACACGCATGGGGATTGCAAGTATTCCCTATGCGTGTTTTTTTATTTAAAAAACTCCCCAAGAGTGCTCACATCTTTATTGAGGTCACATATGTCAATTACAAGGCCCATGGGCCAAAAACAGCCCACTACCAGTTTCTCTTTGGTCCACCAGTCCTGAGCTGTGTACAGGCAATTTGTGTGAGGGAACTACAAGTGTTAGCAGTACATGCTGTCCCTGCTGACTGGTAGTGGTATAAGTTTAAAGTTGCATTTATCTACATATAGAGAGATGTATATGTTCGTGCATGCATATGCCTGTTGGTGCATGTGTGTGTATATCCATGCAGGCCGGATACATATCCATAGCTGCTTACCATCAGATTGTGGGCTTTACAAAGGAATGGAATTGACAGCAAGTGAGGATAAATTGTTGAAGAAAAAAAAAGCAACTATTACTACCACTGGCCAGTTCAATATACTAGTGTCCTGCCCCCCCCCAAGAAAAACAACAAGGAAAAACAATTAAAATAAAAAGATAAAGCGAAGTATGCACATTACACCTTGGTGAACTAAACTTAATCTAAAACAAAATATAGTTAGAATAAAGGAACAAGCAAAAGCCATGCAATGGTTAAAAACAACATTACAACCACAAAATAAAAACACACATTCAAGTCCATAGTTTGGCAGCATCAGATTGTGGTCTTCTCAAAAGTTGCACCAATTGACAGCCGGTAAGGCTAAATTGTTGGGTGAAAAAAACAAAGGCGAATATCAGTGGCCACTTCTACACCCAAGGATAGAAAAAACAAAGAGATAATGTACATAAATAAACAAAAAAACTCCAAAAATAATGTTAAATCTGCATGTTACACCTGTTGGGAAATAAGGAGGTTAGAAAAATACCTCCGAGTCATACTAAAGGAACAAGAACAAGGCGTGCAACGTTTTCATCATTAGGAGACGCTGAGGAGCGCACATTGGGAGTTTAAACCTGCATATATAATGAAACCAACAAAACATTATTGAACCAAAAGTCACATCAGATAACAACAAGATTTAACCAAACATTTCTCACATTTCTTATCTGATCACTCAGTTTCTAGTAGACACATACATGTCAATCTGCATTTGAGCAAACCGGTCATGAACCAGTGTGAGCGTTATATAAAGATAATTGGAGGCGTGTTCAACATTTTTTTTTTTTCTTCATGCCAAACCAGCATAACATTGGAGGCTCTTCAGAGTGCATTGGTTATGGTGGTGAGAGTCAGCCAGGCTTTACACAGCCATGATCCTGCCATCATACACTATTGTCATGTCATTCACCCCCCCAACCACCTGTTCACACTGGCCATGCATGAAACACCCGATTGCATGCGATTAACATACGGTACTGCACAACACGAGATTCCTGTGATGGCAGTGCAGGAGGTGCCTTGCACTGCTATTCCTTTGAATGTCCCCCCCCCCTCAAATGCGCCTCTCACTCACAATAATGTTACCACAGGACCATGCATTCTAATGCATCTACAAATGTAGGGCATGCAGTACATTGTTGAAATGCAACACAACGCACGGTAATGTGGTACTGTTGAGTGCCGGAGGAAAGTGCATCCGGGGCGGCATTGACATGAATGCAAACACAATGCACGTCTTGCACTGTAACGCATATGGCAGGTGCTTCCCCTGATCCCTCACGCCCTCGGTGTGAACGCACAGTGGCCTGGAACACACAACCTGCCAGGAACACACAACACACCTGCTGTGAGATGACAGTGCAGGAGGTGTGCTCACACCAGCAACATGCCATGAACGCACAAAGCACCTGCCTGTTATGACAGTGCAGGATGTTTGTTGCATGCTATTCTCCACACGCCAGCGCTAGGTCAGGTAAAGCATTTGTTTTTTAAAATGTGTTCTTACTATGCTCGGGGTGCTTTTTCAAACTTTTTTGGTCAGAGGGTTACAATTCTAATGTATTCCTGTTGTTGGTGTAAGTTTCCCATATGTGACTGCATGCTAAACACTCTTTTTAAATTTCTCACGCCACTATTTGTATGTCGTAGAGCTTAAAGCGCATGCAATACGACGCGCACGTACGTAAATACATAGCTACGCGACTACTAGGCATGATGCCATTTCAGAATGCTCATGTTCGTTCCGTAAATACGGTTGCATCTGCTTTCTCGCGTGTATGCGCACACGCATGCCAAACGTGCGCGTGTTTGCATTAGTAAATCAGGCTCAATGTCTCTGTCTTTGGTGTCTATACCTGTATTTATACAAGAAAGTACCTTGCTTGCCCTTTCTATCTAGTTTAGCAGGTCACAGCTCACGCCTATAGCAGGTATGTGGTAATGCTGCAGCTGCCCCTAAAAAGGTGAATTGACGTAGTATTTGGAATGTGAAGAAATGTTCTTATGTTATGGTCTCATGCTATGCTGTACTTTTCTTCATTACCAGGTAGACCCTAAAAAAGAAATCTACTGGACCCATGTTAGCGCAGATGCCTGTAGGTTTGCCATGATATGGAAATACGGCGGCATTTACATGGATACGGATGTCATCTCCCTTCGTCCAATACCTGAGGACCATTTTCTAGCAACTGAGGGTTTCACAGCTACTAGTAGCGGTGTTTTTGGTCTCTCCTCACATTACCAGTTGGCGTGGCAGTTTATGGAGAACTTAGTTGAGAACTACAGGGGGGAAATATTGGGACACCAAGGGCCAGGAGTTTTTACACGTATTGTGAGAAAATTGTGCGGCTGGCCAGTATTTAACTCTACGGATGATGTCATGGGTTCAAACATAAGTTATTTTCACCCTCAACGTTTCTACCCCATCTTGTACTATGAAGTCTGGCAGAATTTGCCAACTTTGAATAACTCCTATGCCTTAAATCTTTGGAATTACATGAATAACAAAGGTATATCTATGGTACCTGGAAGCAACACATTGGTGGAACATATCTACCAAAAATACTGCCCTACCACCTATGAATACCGTATATACTCGAGTATAAGCCGTCCCGAATATAAGCCGAGGTACCTAATTTTACCACAAAAAACTGGGAAAAAGTATTGAATCCCCCCGGCCCAGTCCGCCCCTGCACATCATCTGAGGGGAAAAATACCTTTCCCTGAGATCTTACAAATGAGATGTCCCAGCAATGCACTGCTGATGTAACCTTCCCAGGATGCATCTAATAGGCATGGGCTACATCACTGATGCCTAAGAGGATCGGGAAGTAGAAAAACGAATTGTAAGTAAAAAAAAATATGGTTACTTAACTAATGAATGTAAGATGATTTCATGTCAGCATGACAATGTGATTTTTAGTGAAAGGGGGTAAAACACAGATTATGTGGCTCATTTAGAGCAGAACCCTCCTATCCTTTTCAGTCAAGAAATATGACATCTTAGTCTCTTCTTGGATTTAAGTTGCTATAGTGCTGCACATGTGATAAGCTACGACACCAGCCATATGAGGGCTTGAAGATTCAGTTTAGAGCTGAAATAATCTCACTGGCAACCTTGGCAGTTGGCATGCCTTAAAAGTAACTGTATTGGGTTAATCAACTGAGTTGAGTCCATTCCTGATTCACCAAAAGTCCTGAGCAGAATCCCATTTAAAATGATTTAGTGGGTGCTGAGGAAGCCAGTGGATGGCATCACATAGATCAACATGTAGAAGAATAAGCCACCAGCACACATGAGGTCCACTTTATCTTCCCGTTTTTATTGAGGTCAGGTAAACATGGTATCACATAAAACGTAATGTTTTTGAACCTTAAGTGGTCCCTTCATCAGGGAAAGAAAAGTGTGGCTCCATCGCACTTTTCTTTGCATTCAGAGAGATCCAGTATATCAACTGTCCAGTATTCTCCAGTGCAGTTTGTGTAAAAGATCTTTATTCTACTTTCCAACCACTTCCAGTTTATTATCCACCTCTGTGCTTCCAAAAGTGCTCCACCCTCAATTAAAAATATCCTCATCCCCTTAGGTGGAAGTTATCTATTATAACTCATGCCAATTGCACCTGTGTTATGCAGGGAAAAATCAACTTTCTTATTCCCTCCATGGCAATGTAGAGATGATAAAGTGTATGATTCAGCTAAAAGAAAATAAGAGTCGACCATAGTTATGTTCTCCACAGGAGAGGAGGAACAACAGTTTTCAGGTCTAAGATTTCCACCAATCATAGAACAGGACCTCAGTTACACGCTACGGTGAGAAGAAGAAGGGGCCAGAAAGCTGTAAACACTCCTTACAACCTGACTCTCTTATTGAATACATTGATTTACTTTAAAATAATTCTGGAGATTGTAACTTGATTATATTGCTGAGGTGTCTATAATTTTGTAATAACCTTTTATCAATAAAAGTATTGAAAATAAAAATTATTTTCATATTTGATTTTGGGTTGGCTCTTGTATGTTGTGTCTTTTCTGGGTATTTTCTTTTACATTTTAGATAGTCTAAAGGCAAGCTCAGCCTGCAGTATTTAAAATGCTTTGACATTAATTGACACGCCTAGAGGGCTCATTTTCTTCTGTGTTCAACCCCTATCTCTTTAGGTATATGGATTCTCTTGGTGGCACACTGCCAGAGCTGCTGCACGTCCTGTAATTCACCAGGGATTGAAGAGAGGGGATTGCTCTGCACCTATGGCTCTGCACCAATGTCAGCTTCCAGAGCCAACATCCTGCTGACACAGAGCAAGTAGCCATTTCTTGGGTGTGGTAACTCGTCTCTGGATATTAACCAGGATCCCCACTGCAGTATTGGTAAGATCACTCATACGTTGTAAATGGAGAAGACTATCCCATGATGGACTACAATCTCAATACAAAGTAGTAAACTAAACCTGAGATTGTAGTCCATTACGGGAGGGAACTTGGAGCGGTGACTACTCTACATCACACACAGGGACCATGGGGAACAGACGTAGCCCCCCTCCAGAAGGAAGGACCAAACAGAGATGATTTGAGGATCTATAGCCGAGTGATACACAAATAAGATACATTGCTGTTTATAGTTAAGGTTCTTGAATGTATTTTTAAGGTTTAATTCCTGAGATTAGTGTCACTTTAATAAAAGGTTGTTTTAACTCTAAGCAGAAGACTTGGCCGCTGATATCTTGCATGCACATATAACATTGTTTATTTCAAAATCCACCATTTTGAAGCGCCCTTTGGGAGGATCACTAAAGCCGATTGTTTTCATGTTTGATGCTATTTTAGTTGACCAGGAATGGCGCTTACACTGGATGTTGCTTTTCCTCTATATGTCAGCCCCGAAGATGGCTCTGTGATTAGCACCCTCATTTTGCAACACTGAGGTTCTCTGGGTCTAGCTCTGCGTTCAATACTCAGCTGTGACCCCTTTAATCTTAAAAATATTATTTTCCAGTTTGGATTTTGAACATGTATGTAGCAAATTGTACAGATCTTATTCAAGACACTGAAAATGAGGCCCAAAGCCCGTATAACAAACAATTAGATCCATGTTTTCATATTCTGCACCATACCATGCACATATATGTCCTCGTGTCCAGGGTATAACACCTTCCAATAAGTCCTGATGCAAAAGTTATTTGATTTCCCCCTTACCTCTTCCTTATCAATATTTATAGTCCTTTCCACCATAGTTACTCCTGGGCTAAACCCTTTTCTTTTTATCCTCTCTTTCAAGGTGCATAGTGAGAATACCCGAAGATAAGATGGATATAGAAAATGAATTCCTGTGTGTGAAGTGCCCAGTAACAATGGTATAATGGTGTAAACTACCCTGGTAGACAGGAAGACAGTCAGGAATTACAGCAGAGAGGCCACCCTCTTCCATTGCGCCATGATCCAGTTCTGATGCTCAAGTGCCCTTTGTCTGCACTTTTGGCAGTGGACAGGGATCAGCATGGGCACCCTGACTGCTCTGCGACTATGTACCCCCCCTTGATACTCAACAAACTGATCACTGTGTGTTCTATCTATCTATCTATTTATCTAAATAATTTATAGCCAAAACTCTATCTATCTATCTATCTATCTATCTATCTATCTATCTATCTATCTATCTATCTATCTATCTATCTATCTATCATACTCACCCAATGGAACCCAACTCACTCTATTTGTAGGTTAAATGCCTGTGTGCTTATCCACAAAAATATCCATAGAAATTCAAAGTAGGTATGAAGACACTCACAGGTCCTGCAGTGAAGATAAGTCAAAGAATGTTATTGTCAACGTTTCAACAGAGATCAAGATGATGAAGAGGGACTGAGCTCCCTCGAAACGTTGACATTAAAATAATTCTGACTCCGATTGTTATACTAGCGATTTATCACTTGCTGAGACCTCTATGCTTGGCCTGTATAAGCAGATGTAATCACTGTGGACAATCCTTATCAGATAGCCGAACTCACCAAATACCTTTTTCATCCACAAAGGTGCTTTATTCTGTACATCAGGTTACAGCTGCAGACAACAGGATACAGCAGATGAATGCATTGGCAGTATTTAAGGCGGACAAAGATGATAATGTTTCAAGCATGCAATGCAGATTAACATGTGGCCCTGTTAGAAGCATCCATGACACAGGAAATGCTATTGAAGAAGAAGGGCGAAGCACAGGGCTTGGAGAACAAATTGCCTGGGAGCTAAGTGGCGTAAAAAATTTGGATTTGAACTGTTTGGGATATATTGAGTGCTTGATTTTTTGAATACTTGTTGTCTCCCTTCCTTTTTAGACCCTTTTTTAGTATTTAAAAACTCTTTTTCCTTTTCTGTCAGTTTTTTTAAACTGTTCCCTTTTTTTTTATCACAGTAAGATCAGTTAGGGTCTGGAACTCACTGCCACAGGCGGTGATTTCAGCAAATAATGTGGAATTGTTCAAGAAACTTTTGGACGATTTCTTAAGGGACCGTAATATATAGGGGTACGGGTACTCCTAGAATGAGAAATACATCATAGATGTGAGGGAGGGTAACACGTAAAAACATGTGCAATAACCAAAATGACCACAAGATGGCGGTATATGAACTCAGCCATACAACATCTATGAGAAAATGGTTTAGGGAAAATAAACGATATACATTATTATCTCACATTTATGTTAACATCGACTGTAGCTATGCATATGTGAAATCTCACAACTGCGTAACAGCACAAAAATTCGGAAAAATGTTGCAAGACCCATGAGTGCCTCTATACCTACATTGGATAAATATGTCAATTCTTAATGTCTTATATTTTTAAACTCCATATTATACTGCCAACTAGATGGCAAAATATAGAGCTGTCAATGCATTTCTCAGATGTGTTATTTGCTTCTCCAGGGGAATGATGGAGGTTTTCATCAATGCACATATTAGTTAGTTGCACCATAAGCTGAAAGGCTATAACTCACATTGGGTGGTGGAGGGGCATGCAAGGAGAAGGACCAGATCACCAATGCCTCCACATATGCCAAACTAACTCTTCAGTAATGACAAGAGAATGACCTGACCTGAGAAGTGGGGGAATCACCCAGATGTAGCGGGACCTCCCAACCATATCCCTCAGGGATCTCACTGGACGAGGGACATGCGTACGTGGTGCCATGCAGAAGACTTTGTGTGAACAATAATCATTTGCTGATGTTTCATGTTTTTAGTCCTGAAAATTTATTTGATAAATAATTTATAGCCAAAACTCTATCTATCTATCTATCTATCTATCTATCTATCTATCTATCTATCTACCTACCTATCTATCTATTATCTATCTATCTATCTATCTATCTATCTATCTATCTATCTATCTACCTATCTATTATCTATCTATCTATCTATCTATCTATCTATCTATCTATCTATCTATCTATCTATCTATTTATCTATCTGTCTATTTATCTATCTATCTATCTATCTATTATACTCTCCCAAACACGAGCTCAGCTGATTGTCAATCAAAATGATACTTGTGGGCCAGATAAACTAAGATTGGCGGTTGTTGAGGAATGTGGATTGTCATACGTGATATCCTTTTATGGCGCATCGCATGTCAAATAAATTATTATTTTTACAATGTATATAATTTATATGTCACTGTTAGATAATTCAACAATTATAATATTTTTAAGTGTCTTAGGGTGATTGCGCGAATTGAGTTTGATGAAATGTCCAGGGGAGTAAATACATGTGTGACTTTATTTGACTATATAAAGTAGTCCAGAAGTACTCGAAAGGTACAAAAGTCAACACAAATACACAAGGACAACAGCTCTATATACAAGAAGTAAGTACAGATAACAGACAATATGTTTGTGTATTAAGGGATAAGACCAGTTGTCAATGTGTGTGTTGCATGTAAAAATAACCTATGACAGGTATGAGTGATCCTTTCATAGGTGAACATTGTAACATAATGAGACACAATTTTCATCACATATGAATTCTATTTTATAATAAGTCTTAGCTATGTTCACTCTGACAGTTGAACTTTACATATGTGTTCTATTTATAGATATAATAAGTCTTGATAGCTGTTTATTCTTTCAGATTTTAGAATGAAGTCCATACATGGAATTCTCTTTCTAAAACCTTCATACATTCAGTCTAGCACGGGGTTATATATTGTTGGCCCATTCTTTACTTCCTCTAAATGCAATCCGAATCATAAATTGGAGGTGTACCTGTTTCTTACAGGCACATAGTATAATGTGTAACTGTTCTGCACCGAGCGCTCATAAAAAATAGCGGACCTTTAAGGTTCCCATATTAGACATGTAACGAGGGATTTCAGAGACTCAAAGTCAATGACAAAAGTGGTTACATGTAAGACCGGGACCAGCGTTTTTTGTGTATAAATGTTTGGTGTTCTACAGTGGTATTGTGTGGCAATCCCACTGTAGAATTGGATGTGATGATCACCTGGGACTCTCAGCCAGATGGGCTGAGACGTGTCAGGAAGCAAGGGATTGTCTGGATTCTGCTTGAGATCCTGGAACTGGGAGGTTTCAACGTAATTCTGGAGGAAAGATGAGATCCCTAGTCCTGGGTCCAGGCTTTAGCAGTGGCCGGCATTCGATAATTGCACAGGTGTGCACAGCCATTAAGAAAAGGATGCTGGCTAGGGGAACGAGCTCCTGCTAGGAAAGAGGAACAGACCGTGCTCAGGTGTCAGGAGAACACCCCTAGAAGTCAGAGAGAAGTCAGGTGGTGAGTGTGTTGGAGGCACACCAAGACAGCCAGGGAGGCTGGGAGAGAACTGGTGAGGCTAAGAGAGCCGTGAGCCTGAGGGGCCACCAGTACAAGTGTGCGACAGCATTTCAAAGAGGACCAGTGGGTCAGAAGTGCTACTGTTTAAAGTGGAAGCCAGGAGGCTATTCTTGTGTTGTTTTAAAGCCTTTTATGAATGTTACGCTGAACAACCCCTGCGTGGGTATCCAAAATGGATATATGAACTTTGTGTTGAATAAAAGTGGGCTACCGAGCCCTTAAACCGAAGATATTGCAAGTAGACTGCATTCTTAAAGGAGAACTATGGGGTTAAGGCTTTTCCCCATAGTTCTCCTTAGGGTAATGGGAGGACACAAACTAGCGTCCTCCCGTCACCCGAGGCTCAGTATACCGCGAGCTGTAGCTCCCTATATACTGAGACGCCGCAGCCGGAACGGATCCCGACAATTGTGCCGGGATCCGCCCAGCTGCGTGATTGACAGCTGGCTCTGCCTATCTAGAGGCAGAACCAGCTGTACCCGCCCCCTCCCCCATCCGTTCCGCCAGTCAGCGCTGGCGGATCGGAGCGGGGAGGGGGGAATCCAGCCCCTCCCCTGTCACGGCAGAGAGCCGTGACAGGTTCGAGAGGTGAGCGAACGTCGGTATGTGTTCGCTCACCTCCCGATCTACTGAGCCGACCTGTGACAGTCTCATTGTCACAGGTCGGCTAGAACAATGAGGTGAGTGTGAAAAGCACTGCCGTGACAGGGGAGGGGCTGGAATCCCCCCTCCCCGCTCCGATCCGCCAGCGCTGACTGGCGGAACGGACAGGGGAGGGGGCGGGTACAGCTGGCTCTGCCTCTAGATAGGCAGAGCCAGCTGTCAGTCACGCAGCTGGGCGGATCCCGGCATAATTGTCGGGATCCGCTCCGGCTGCGGCGTCTCAGTATACCGCGAGCTGCAGCTCGCTGTATACTAAGCCTAGGGTAATGGGAGGACGCTAGTTTGTGTCCTCCCGTTACCCTAAGGAGAACTATGGGGAAAAGCCCTAACCCCATAGTTCTCCTTTAAATACTAAAATCACCTGCGTGTGTCTCATTCCTTGCCATCCACATCCACTCACTATCACAATACATTCACAAAATTGTACTTAACAAGAGCCACGGTTTTTCAGGAATCAGTCTTTACTGTCCAAGTGGGAATATGAAAGGATAACGTTTCTGCTCAACGCGTTGACAGCTTTGTCAGGAGCTTGTAAGACCTGTCGCAATGAGGTAAAGTTGAAGATATGTCCAAGTGGGGAGAGTTGTTCTACAACCCCAATTCCAAAAAAGTTGGGACGCTGAGTAAAATCTACATAAAGACAGAATGCAATGATTTAGTAGACTTAGTAGAGTTTGTTCATGATAATGGTAATCAGCATGGATTTAGGAAGGACTGTTCCTGCCAGACCAACCTACTAAGATTCTACGAGGAGGTAAGTAGAGATCTGGATGGAGGGAGGCTGGTGGATGTGGTATATCTGGATTTTTCAAAAGCGTTTGACATGGTAGAACATAAACGCTTACTACACAAGCTGAGGTCTATGGGCATAGATGAAATGTTGTGTACATGGATAGAGAATTGGGTACATGACCGTGTCCAGAGAGTATCGATTAATGGCTCCTTTTCAGATTGGTTTAGGGTCATGAGTGGCGTGCCTCAGGGTTCTGTGCTGGGCCCCATATTATTCAACCTGTTTATTAATGACATCGGGGAGGGCGTGAATAGCCACGTTTCCGTGTTTGCTGATGACACTAAAATCGGGAGGGTAATAGACACAGAATTAGACATTATAAAATTACAGGAGGACCTCGATCAAATAGGGGAGTTGGCAGCTATTTGGCAGATGAGGTTTAATGTCGATAATTGTAAAGTAATGCACAAAAACAAATTAACACACTATGCAAAAGAAAAAGTCAAGGTTGGTGGGGTAATGCAGGCCGACCAGCGGCAGTTGGATATATCCACTTACCCCACCAAGAAGAACTCAGTGCGAAGGAGAGAACTCTGACACCACTGAGATCCTAATTAGTGGAGCAATGACAGTCTCCCCGACACCTGAGCGGGTCCAGAATGCTGAACCGTAAAAATAAAAGACCGTCCAATGAAAAGTGAGAAAAGGCAACAAGCATAAATCAGGTATGGTAGTATAAGAGAGGTTGCCCATATGCCATCAGGTTGCACAGAATGTCAATGAGGTGTATGTCAAAGCAAAATAGACTGTAAAGGTCGCATGAACCACAAGGGAGGCAGATAGTCACAGCCAGCGGAACCCAAATACAATAACAATAACAGTCTATGAGGTGATAAACAGTGAATATAGTATCATAAATATACAAATACAAATCAGAAAACCTTGGAAAATGTGGTGCAACGGTCGGGCAAGAAGAACAAGCCTGTCAAAATATACATAGCAAGGCCTACATCATGGATGGGCGCTTATTCCCTAAAAGGATACTCGAAATAGGATGAACCCCTGGATTAGGATGGAGTCCCGACAGTAGGTAGTAGAGAAAAACATGAAGAATATGCAGGGCCGGTGCAAGGCTTTTTGCCTACACAGGCAAAAGTGCATTTTACCGCGGCCCATTCATATGCTAATATCTCGGCCGGGACAGTGCAGGAACAGCACCAGCAAGCTCCGGAGAGAGCACAAAGCAGAGAGAGCTGGGTGAGGAGGTGTTTTTCCGCCCTCCCCCACCAGCGCCCTCAAGCGACCGCTTGTGCTGCCTGTATAGTAGTGTTGGCTCAGAGAATATGGAGGCATCAATCAGCCGAATCGTATTCCATCGCAGGGAGGGCAGATTATCTTTTCTTTCCAGCCGCCTGAGGAGAAGCGAAAGGTGATGCTTGGGGATCTGGGGTAGACGGATGTCGTCGTTTAGACGAGGTGGAGGCTTGAAGAGGGTCTTGTGTGGGTAAAAGATGAAGGTCGATCAATACCTGGCGTAGCTCGGTCAGTGAAGAGCGTTAGTAGTGTCTACCTTGGTACTGGAAGAGGAGGCAAAAGGGGAAACCCCAGCGATAAGTGATCTGGTGTTGTTGTTGGATTAGGAGAATCGGTTTTAGATCTCTCCATTTAGCGATAGTAGAAGGTGCCAGATCAACAAAAATTTGGTTGTCATACCCCTGAAAAGCCCCTGCAGGGCGGTTTTGTGATGCTTGAAGGATCGCTTCTTTCGATCTTTAGTATAAGAATTCAGCAATAACATCTCTCAGGGGACCATTGAGGGGTTTTCGCGTCAACACGCGTTAAACCCATTCCATTTCCAGGCGCTCCAAAAGTGAAGGATGGCACGAGCTCTGGGATCATAGCAATCACAGTGGCTTGTAGATCCTCGACATGTTCGGGTATGCCGCGAAATGGAAGATTAGAACGGCAAGATCTGTTTTCCAGATCCTCTAATTTAGCTTCCAATTGGCGATTATCCTCTCTCAGGGTAAGCAGATAATTATCATGGGAGGCCAGGGCAGAGTCGGCAGAATCCATGCGGATCACCAGATCAGCTGTTCTATGACCGAGATCGTGGATTTCCCTGGTGAGCTGTTCAGTGATCTGTTTGGAGTAGCTTGCAGGGCTTTCTGCAGCATTTTGTCGATTCGGTGGAGGAGATCTCTCTGTGAGGAGTCAGGGTGAGAGGAAGGGGAGAGCTCACCTCCGTCATCCGTCCGGTTGTCCTGGAGTTGAGGTCGAGTACTATCGATGTCCGGCAGAGTGAGGGAAACATTTTAGTTCAATAGGTGTTTATTGAAATTTTTCACAAACATACAGATATACAGATATCAAACAAACAGGGGGACGAGGCGGGGTAGGGTAGAGAAAACAAAAGGAGACACAAGACACTAGACGGAAGGGAAGAGTACAAGCAGCAAGGAGGGCAGAGATAGGAGGAGTGGATAGGAAAGCAAGGGAAAGAAGGAAACGGCAGAAAGGCAGAAAGACTAGAAAGGGCAGGGAGACCTGCCTCAGGAGTAGAGGTGGAAGACAGCCGTGCTGACATCCACTGTGTGAAGAGGGTGAGTAGTGGGATAGTCCGATAAATCAAGCCTCCGGGTCGCAGAGCTCCGATCGGCACGTCCTCAGTCCGCCATGCTTGGCCATGCCCCCCATGTGTTTGTTTGTTTTATGTACCTATGTGTCCTATGATTCTATGAAACGTTCTCAATAAAAACAATTTCTGTAAAAATGTAAGCTTGTTTTAAAGCAGGTTAAATTTCACATATTATTTTTTACATATGTTATTTGGTGTCTTTTGTGTATGTACTGATGTTGCTTCCCATAAGTACTGGGTCTATATTAAATTTTAGGATATTAGTCTCTTGTTACTAATTTATATCTTTTCGAATATAAAGGGTGGACTTTTAGTGTAATAGATTTATGATCATTTTCTGAATGCTAAGGACCTCTAGTGGCTAATTTTCAGAATGACAGGCATAGTGTAAATCAGCGGTATTGGTATATAAGGGAAATAGGGATAACTTAACATACATGCCTTCCACTTGACAAAGTCTATTGATGAAACATGTCGAGAGCAGGTCCACAGTGACGTCATCACATTATTAGGAAGTGGACGACACCTGTTGGCCATCATGAGCTTTTTAATGTGGTGTGGATCAAGCACGACCTATGTCAGTGTTTTTAACTTGTTTTAACCACTGGAAGACCGGGGTGTTTACACCCCCTTCCTGTCCAGGCCATTTTTCAGTATTCAGTGCTGCAGTACTTTGAATGACATTTATTAGGTCATGCAATGTTGTTGTACTGAAATGAGAGCTTTATTTAATCACTTAAAATTGCCCACGGCCGCAAAATTGCAAAAAACGACCATACCCAAAACTGACCATAGGCGGTGCTTTAAAAGCTTTTACCGCTCATCAATTTAGTGCTAACAGTGATTGATGGCCCTAAAATTATTGCTCACACTCTGACGTTCCCAATGATATGTAACATATGCAGCATTAGTCGTTTTTGCACATAGGTGTGCCCAATGCATGTTAGCATGTGCATGTGGGGGTGGGGACTTTAAAACATTTTTGTGGGGGGAGGTTTTGTGTAACTAAAATTTTTTTTGTGACTTTAATTTTTTTAACTTTTTTTAACACTTAACTTTATTGTTATCATATAGGGGGATATGATGCTCCCTGTGTGATATTAAATTACATTGACAGGTCCTCTTTATGGAGATATCAGGGGTCTCTAAGACCACTAATGTCACCTAGGGAACCTCAAAGAAGTTGTTAAAGCAGAGACCTGCTTCACCAGCTTCTCTCTGGCTTCTGTAGCCGGGGAGTGACAGTTGAATGCAGAAGTGATGTAATAAACATAATTTCCACACTCACATACATATAACCAAAGTATCATACTGTGATATAATGCTCTTATACATATAACCAAAGTATCATACTGTGATATCATGCTTTTATGCATGTAACCAAAGTATACTGTGATATAATGCTTTCATATAGGTAATCAAAGTATCATACTGTGACATCATGCTTTCATACATGTAACCAAAGTATCATACTGTAACATCATGCTTTCATACATGTAACCAAAGTATCATACTGTAACATCATGCTTTCATACATGTAACCAAAGTATCATACTGTGACATCATGCTTTCATACATGTAACCAAAGTATCATACTGTGACATCATGCTTTTTTAATACATGTAACCAAAGTATCATACTGTAACATTTGCAAATAGTGTACTGTAACTGCGATCACAGACTGGAAACATATCTGAACAGGCATAAAGCAAACTATGCGAATTTCACAAAGATAACACAATATTAGATTTTTGTGAACATATTTTATTTTCAAAACAAAACAGGTGATACCTAAAATGCAACTGAAAGCAAAACTTTTTTTTCTGTCTGGATAGAGTTAAGAGGGATTAGATCACCTTCAGCTTGACTGTGATCACTGAAAGAGAATCCCAAATTTGGGTTGTCACCAGAACAGGAATAGATGGGACATCTTCTATTGGGGATACTTGTTCTTGTGACCATGCTGACCACCAGAGATTTCCTTATCTTTGGAGGGATTTCCCTGTCCCTTCCTGTTATGGCTATAAGACAGGAAGTGAAGGCAAATCGCCCCAATGGGACACCGATGACAAAAAAAGCTAAGTCAGGCATCACTCTTGGTCTTAGTTTTACTTTAACCCCTCAGTGACACAGCTTCAGAATGCTTTTCGTTCCCGGGGCCCGGAGCAATTTTTGCTATGTGTTTGTTTAACCATAATTTTAATTTCCATCTTCCTTATTCATTGCACCTACACATATTATATACCGTTTTTGAAAGCACAAAAACAGGCTATAATTTGATGTGACATATGTATATATAAATTCTTACTTTTTAATTAAAAAAATGGGAAAAGAGACACATTTTTCAAGTTTTGGCAATAATAATGTGTACATACCGTATTTTTCACTCCATAAGACGCACCCCCCCCCCAATGGGGGCAAAAATGTCTGTGCGTCTTATGGAGCGAATCCCTATCGCCCGACGCCCCCCGGGACATGCTGTTTTGGGCACCTGGCGAGTAGTTTTTTTTGTACATTCAGCCCTGCTCCAGACAAGCAGAGCTAAATGTACAGTGGTAGCCGCTGCTCAAACGTTCGTTCTTCGCCTGTTCTGTCTGATCACTGAGACAGTGGTGCTGTAATTACAGCGCCACCTGTCTCAGCTATCACTAACTGCAGTTGTCAGAACCCGACCCTCCCTGCGTCCTATGGTCCGGTGCGCCTTGTGGAGTGCAAAATACGGTAATTAGTGTAGCTAACAGAAAGTAATTTCTTCTATTTGTCCCGATTTATGGGGTATTTCATATGTCTGTAATTTCAGTTTATTTTACAAGTCATAGGTAACAAAATACAAGGGGTGAAATACCATTTTAGTATGGAACAATTTTAGAATGTGTTATGCTTGTCTACAAACTCTTTTAGCCTCCTCAGCACTATATTTCCTTATAATTTTTTTAATTAAACAAATGTTTTAAATATATTTATTTAAACATGGGAGCACTAAAGGGTTATTTTTTTATTTACAAAGGCTTTTGAGTATGAGCATTCTGAGGAGATACTGTATTTTTTTTACCTAAGGACTTGTCAAAAATCCTCTGTTTTGTTATTTTTTCAAATAAAGTTTTTTTAAAAAGTCTGGCCTCTTTTTTTATATTTTAATATAACCCTTTATTGAATGGGTAGGGGTACAAGTACCCCGTAATCATTTACATGGGGGAGGGTGCATCTGGGTGCCCCTTTATTAAAGAGATACCATGATGTGAATAAGCCACCCTGCCCACACCCCCACAACCAACGCCCCAGGGCTTGTGCACGGGGACAAGGTGCTTTTCCAGGGGCCACCCTGGAAAAGAGCCCTCCCAGTGCTGAGGGCATGTGGCCTGGTATGGTGGGGGGGGGGGCACTCGCTCGTCCCCCTTTCCTGCCCTGCCAGGCCTGTGCTCGGATCAAGGGTCTGGTTGGGAATTTTAGGGGAAACCCTTTTTTCCCCTATTTTTTGGGGTGGGGTTCCTCCTTAAAATTCCTACCAGACCTTAAGGGTCTGGTATGACTTTGGGGGGAACCTCACACACTTTTTTTTACATTTTAACTTGAGCTCACTACCTCGGAGGAAGAAAGCAGAATAGCCGAGCCAAATGCTGCTTATGAGAATAGGGGCAAATGGCAGCGAGCAAGCTGACGGAGCTTTGGCTCAGCCATTTCAGATGTTGGATTGGCTGAGTTGAACTCCTTTTGAAATCAGCCGTACTGAGCTGAAGTGTATATCCCAGGGAAAGGCAACCTTGGCTCTCCATCTGTGCTGAAACTACAAATCCCATAAGGCATTGCAAGCCACAGGCATGACTCCCAGAGGCAGAAGCATGATGGGATTTGTAGTTTCAGCACAGGTGGAGAGCCAAGGTTGCCTACCCCTGGTATATCCGAACATCGTTTGGCTCTGTTCACTTTGGCTCGGTTATTCACTCGGCTGCCTTCTATATTTTTTAACGATACATTCAACCAAAAGTTATACTTCCCTTTTAGTAAAGGCTGGGAATTTAAAGGGAGAAAGGAAACCCCTATATATGTTTGTTATGTGTTGCCATCCACGCAGCATACTGAAAATAATTATTTCCTACATTTCTAATTGTTTTTTTGGAGCAGACCTTTGGGCAGTCTGCAAACAATTTAAATGTAAAATCATAGGGACAAGGTGAGAACAGACTCATATTCCTCTCAAATACAATGCAGAACACAAGCCCTAAGACCATTAAACCTCTGTTAGGATAGACAGTGTTTAAATCTAGTTTACAACTGATAATGAGATCACAGTACAAACAGGATGAATTGTGGTAAACATTACCTCCCCAGCCCCATCCCTAAAGCAGAGGTAAAGGCATAAAACCCATAATGTACTGGTATACACAGTATATTAGCACATTATGGCTGACATACCTGCCAAACTGATCCCCTCAAGCACTGTGCTCCTCCTTCGCTTGGACTTCCATCTTTATCCCAGTTTCCCTCTGGGTTTTGAGTTTTCAGCCGTTTGACTAGATAGAAAGCGATGACGTAACTCCTTGCGCACAGGAGTTACTTCATCTTGGCATGCGGGGAAAAAAAGTTGCTTACAAGTGGAAAGTTGCTTATATGGCAGAAGAGACTTAAACAGAAAGCTTTACTACCACTTTAACTTTACATAGCAGGACAAACTTCAGTTTTGAAGTTTTCAGAAAAGGGCAACAATTTCTAAATATTTTTATTCTATGTGAATAGGAATATGCATAAAGTAAATGTCCCAATTTGGCTGCAAAAGTGGAAACACACTTTACCAACCAACCAACCAACCAACCAACCAACCAACATCTAAAGCCAAACCTTTTTTTATTTTAGAAGGGATAGGGACGGATTAAAACCTCTGTCAAGGTTTTTTTTAATCATTTTTTTCATCTGTGTCCATTGGGGACATTCAACTTCACTTCCTGTACTGAATACACAACAGGAAGTGAGAATAAATCTCTCCAAAGTAAAGGTAATACGGTAGTTGTCAGCTGTAACAGATGTCCCCATTGGAAGTTTTTCCCTCTTTTTCTGCTCTGGTAACATAAAACTTACCTCAATAGTCACCAGGACAAATATGGAGGGTGATTCTCTACAGCAAGGATACAGGAAACAGTAAAACGTTTTGGCTTTCAATACACTTTAATTTACCTGATGATTTATTTTATCGCTCATGGACTCTGTTAGTGAGAGAACTGTTCTTCAGTTCCTGCTTCTGCAACACTGCATGTTGGATTAATTAATGTGTTTTTTTTCTTATTTTATAGAATGCAACTGAATGAGCTGGAACATACAAAAGTGGGGTGGCAGCAAAATGTTAGAGTACCCCAATCAGAAGGCAGGGACTGGCTCAGCCCACCAGGCTCTACCTATAACTAAAATGTCATTTTTGAATAGACCGACCCATAACATTTTACAGAAGAAAAAGAAACATCATAATTTAGAGGATTTAGAGGATTGACCGTCAAAAATGCCTAGAAAAGTTACAGTTGAGCATAAAGTGAGATTAAGCTATAATGAAATAAGTATGTGAAATAATATATTATTGTAATTACCAGTCCTTGGTCATACTGGCAAACCATGATGCCAGTGGTTAGAAGTAAATCACCTGAATTCTGTTAAGAGAAAAAAATAATGTTTTGAATATGAATTAATATACTGCATACATTTAATTCCAGATCATGTTAACAGGCAGCTACAGTGTTTTCCCGAAAATAAGACACTGTCTTATTTTTTTTTTGCCCCCAAAAAATACACTAGGTCTTATTTTCAGGGGATGTCTTTTTTTTATGTGCAACAAAATGGTCAGTATCAGTAATGCTGATCCCTTTCTTTCACTTTTCACAGGCGGCGTGCATCTGGTATCACTCCGCCTGTCACATGTCCCTCCATCGCCGCAGCCTTGCTTTCTACAGTGCCGGCTTCCTTTGCCATCAGGGACAGCGGTACCAGCGGTGCAGCAGTGGGGAAATCAGACAGTGGACAACGCGGTAAAGTACGGTACCATTTACCGGTACACATTACAGTACAGTGCCATTACATTAAGCAGTGCCTTTAGGGGGACAGCATTGGTGAAATATGGTACTGGAGTGCTCCCTGTCACTGCGCTGGCCAGAGGGAGTCCCCTGTCATCCCCTTAACCTCCTTGGCGGTATTCCCGAGTGTAACTTCTCCATACCCTGAGCTACACTCGGGAATATTGCATAGTATTTACTTAGCTTGTCCCTCGCGTCGTGTGTTGTCCTCCGGCCGGCATCTGTCTTCCGGGTTGCGTCCCTTGCGAGCGTACGCGTCGCATGGGGGTGGAACCGGCGGGAGATTTAAAAGAAAACGAAAAAAAAAATAGCGAAAAAAATCCGAAAAAAAATCGACCCGAAAAAGAAACGAAACAGAAAAGAATCATACCGCCAGGGAGGTTAATACAGTATGTCCCTGTAGGCTGATACCATCTCTCCAGATAGTCCTGGAGCAAAAGAAAAGAAAAATAGGCGGAAGGACTACATGACAGGGTGGACAGGGAACTCGGAAGTACGGGGTTAAGTTAGTGTTAAGGGGGGATGGTCACTTACCTGATTGGCCGGTTTCAAGAGTTGCACTTGGAGGGGAGCGACACCCAATAGCATATACAAGTACAGCCTCAGACTCAACCTCCAGCTTTTGCCACTGTTCCAGAATCCCATGCCCCGTCCTCACCACTGAGGTAGAAATACCCTCCCACCGCTGCTCCTGCACACCCCCCCCACCTCACTTGATCTCAACTGACACCATAGTTGACCCTTGCCTGTTTTGGGCACACTGGATTATATACAGTACATATATCCTAAAGATAAACAAAAACATTCCTTCACAAAAATAATCCACAGGTTGCAAAAATTATGTTGCATGATCTGGAAGATATATGAGTTTGCTGCATCAATACATGCTCACATAAGTGAACCAATGTAATTTCAATTTGTAGTGATCGTAATCCTGTGAAAGAGTCATCATGCTAATTTGTGACCTCGTCAACCTGACATAATTTTATCGTATATCGTAATGTTATGCTAAGAATTTACACAAACCTTTTTTACCAGTGTGCATCACAATACATTGAATTTTTTTGATTGTTCCTTGAGGGGCATAGAAAAATAGTAATTCTTTGACATTTGGGTACTACTGCAATCTTCAGGAGATTTAGACACTGGCCAAAAAAAAAAGCAAATAGCCAGCCCTCATATAACCCTGCTTTCAACCGTCATGTTTGCATGTGCACACTCCACTAGCCTTCCTGCCTTTTTGGCTCAGAAGGAAATCTCTACCCTCTTCTACTGCTGCTTGAAGCACATTACCTTACATCTCACAAGCACCTACTGTCTACTTTTGTGAGTACGCTAGACATTGCCTCAATTTGGTTTTAATTACTTACAGCTATTTAGTTCAACATGTCTAATAAAAAATGCTCAGAAGTCAGTCCTGCTGCCCTTATTCCATACTCTCCTTTTGTGTATGGAGCAATTCTCCGGTTTCCCCAGAGGAAACATATTACTGTATTTTTGTTCCTAGGACAGCTGTTTCTATATGATCATCTTCACTAGCAGCTTCTTTAACTCTTTTGACTGAGCCGGAGATCTGTTCCATGTCTACCAGGCCTCTTATATGCTTTTCTGATTTTGTGGGTGTCTGTGTGCAACTAATAGAACAATTTGCTTACAGACATTACACATGTGATGCAGCGCCATCTGCACCAGAACCAAGTTCTGACCCTACTGGGCTCTTAGCTACTATAGAGCCTGAAGGCTGTATCATCATCTCCTACTCAGATTGAAAGCTTTTGCAGCCTGATTGTGCAGAGTCTGTATTTGACTGGGTCCCTTATGATTTAGATATGCAAACTGTTAAACAATCACAATCTTTATTAACTATTGCTGTTCTACCTCAAATGCATTCTCAGTCAGCTCCCCACTTGTATCACAGATCTCAGAGCCATAAGCCTTCTCTTTAGAATGTCACCCCCACTATAATTAGTGGGCTCTCACTTGCTATCTCTATTGGGATGTATGGCTGCTCAGGCTCCCTTCTTTTTCTTCCAATCTAGACCCTACAACCAGGCATTTGGTTTAGTTGCTCTGGTATTCTTACTTTTCTGGGATTGCTCTAACCCAGTGTTCATCATTTTGTATCATTTAGGCTCTCCATACCGTAGGACTTCTGTCTTCCTATATGGTTAAGTAATCTGAATTTTAGGAGTTGCACAAAAAATGGTCATTGCTTTTACTTGTGCCATTAACTATTATTGTTTTCTAAATAAGGTGAAAATGATTCAGTTTCCTTCACCATAAAAATATTTTTGTATTTTTGAGGGAGCTGACATGGTCCCAAGTCATAGGGGAATCTTTGTGAATCATTTGTTTAAAAAAAATGTTTTAACTTCAATATACTGTCTTATACCCTCATTTCTGGTAGCCAATAAATACTCCACCTGTCACTGATTGGTGTCTGTCTCCTTACGCTGCACAACATCGGAGTTCTCATCTGTGTCCACACTGTTCCATGCAGGACTCAAAGTATTGTTTTGGAATGACCTTAGGCGGAAAACTAAGTCCAGGAATCCTTAGGGGACCTATTTACTAGAAGAAAGATCCCCTTTCTTCTCTTACCAGACTGATTATTCATATTTATAATATAGGTATGAGTTGGAAGATCTCTCTGCCCTTTCTTTTTACATTGCACTTGAGAAGGCTGTTGATAACATGGATTTCCCTTTTCCTTGTCAAGAGGTATGGACATTTTACTGCTCCCTCTAGTTATTCAGTGCTTGGTGTTGGTCAGGAGTCAGGATGTTACTTTTTTGTTTAACTTTCCTTTCCTTAAGGTCAAGGGTTAGGTATCCTAACTATTACCTTAATAAACATTATTGTTTGTTGACCACTTAATTGTTCGTCTAATTTCCTTCCAACCGTTTTTCAATGGTGCTTGTTAATACAAATTTCCTCCCCCCCTCCCCCCCTTATGTAGCAATGCATTCCAATGGGCAAAACATTATTTATTTATTTTCTATTCTGACATGTTTCTGCAGTGTTTCTCTCCTGGGCGGCTGGGAGCGGGATTACTTTTTTAAAACTTTTTAAACAATTTTTCTGTTCTGCTCGGTCCCTCTGAAGGACCGAGCAGAACAGCCGAGTTGTTCACTCGGCTGCCCTCGGCAGCTTAGTGAATAGACCCGTAAATGTATGTATCACTCAATGGATGATAACGAAAAATACATTTTGTACTACTGTAAAAAAAAAAAAAATGTTCTAAGTCCTTTGAAGGACAATGGTCCCATACCTCTGTGCTCTTGTTCTTATGTACAATTTTTACAACACTGAGGCATGATGGTTGAAGTTTGGTTTATATATGGGCTGGCATAACTTTTTTTTGTCTGCCAGTGTTCAAATCTCCTAAAGGTGTCAGTATAGCCAAAATGTTCAAAAAAGGTACAGTCCCCCGTAGACAGAAATCCCTAAAAAATGGAGATGGTCTAATGAATCGATCACAATAAGTAATATACTATAACAAAGTTTAATGATTGTCAACACTATAGTTATAAAGACACCTATAACACGACATTTAAAAACAATTAAAAAGCGCTTTTCTGGAGTCACCTTAATATAATGATACGGGTACTGAACATTTGAATCTCCTACGGGGCAGGAAGTCTCTGATGTGAGTGAGCTAATGATATATCAACAGTAGAAAAACGGAGCTGTACTCACATTTTACGTAACCGGTAAAAAGATAATCCTGGTTAGATCCCACAACGATACATGCATGTAGTTGTTTTGGAAAGAATGTATCCTTATGTAGCAGTTTCACTCCATAGGATCTGTTTCATTGATGAATCTAAAGTTCCGTAGGTGCTTATCTCCCCGTTCAATTGGACTCACACCACTGCATGAAATAAGGGTATCAACCTCAGAACAGGAGCCTCCAAAAAGGGTTTCCAACATGAGCAGCCGCACTGTAGAGTGGAGTGTGGTGGGGTTTCCACAGCGGTGTACCCAGTGACACGGCACGAGACGGAAGCTGCGTGTAAAACACACTGGCATTGACTCGCCTATGTCTCCTGGTTTAGTGCCTCGGCTGCAATAGACAGTGACTCACTCCTGTCTCTCAGGCTTAGCTGTGGTAGGCAGGAACCGCTGCCGTCGTGTTCGGCAATATCCGCACCGGGTTTGATGGGTCTATTTCCTTCGGAGGCTGTAGAGATTTTTTGTTTTCGTTCTCACCCGAACGTGTAAAGGTCAACAAAGGGTGTCTTGGGAAGCTGAAACACACGCTATCCGACGCGTTTCCCCCCGATGGCCGGGGCTTCTTCAGAGGGGCGTGTGTGTGAAGTCCTGCATAGGTGTGTTTAAGTAGTCATACTGGTAAGGGCTAATTGGTATTTAATCATCATTCAAACAGATACAGGCATGTGGTTAAAGCGAGTTGATTATCCCCAATAAGGTTAGGTACAATAGCATTCATAGGGAATTTAGTCCTATTCAATGGAATTGATCTAATGTCATCTTTTTACATGTATGTAAAAGTTTCCCCAGATGAAAATAAAACATAACAAATGGAGCGTTCCACAAAATATCTAATGATCCTTATAACCTTAGAATCAGCTTGATGGAAAGGACATGTGAAAGGGCCCATCCCACCTGGGAAAACCCAGACGGGAATTGTCCGTATCAAGTGTATAAAAACTATAGGTCCACACAATGTCATGGTAATAATCCAATATGAAATATGGAGAACATACTAGGCATCAATTAATCTGTGTACACTCCGGATCTTGATGGATCAAATTTACATTAAAACATGTAGTTAAGGAGAGATGTGCAGGTATATATACCCATTTCTCCCCTTGTTGGGTACACAACATGGGTACATAAAGGGAGAAGATCTCCCTGAGGTGGTATATAGTTTAATGAAAAAGTGCCCATTGTAAACATGTCCTGAACCTATAAATTTAGGCTATTATTAGACCATCAAAGCCCGGAGTTCCAGAGGTTTGTCACAATTTTTAAATAGCATTCCAATACTTAAATATACCTTTTCACGATACCTTAACCTAATGGGATAAAAAAATAGGATAAAGAAGCGCTATGTTTGGATGTCACTAGGTTTCAAGATAGCAGCTGAAGTTAATCATGCCATTGAGTCCAGGAGGTTCGTGAGAGGCTCCTGGACTTATGTGGGCAATACACTAAACCAGGAGACATAGGCGAGTCAATGCCAGTGTGTTTTACACGCAGCTTCCGTCTCGTGCCGTGTCACTGCCGTGTCACTGGGTACACCGCTGTGGAAACCCCACCACACTCCACTCTACAGTGCGGCCGCTCATGTTGGAAACCCTTTTTGGAGGCTCCTGTTCTGGGGTTGTTACCCTTATTTCGTGCAGTGGCGTGAGTCCAATTGAACGGGGAGATAAGCACCTACGGAACTTTAGATTCATCAATGAAACAGATCCTATGGAGTGAAACTGCTACATAAGGATACATTCTTTCCAAAACAACTACATGCATGTATCGTTGTGGGATCTAACCAGGATTATCTTTTTACCGGTTACGTACAATGTGAGTACAGCTCCGTTTTTCTACTGATAATATATCATTATCTCACTCACTTCAGAGACTTCCTGCCCCGTAGGCGATTCAAATGTTCAGTACCCGTATCATTATATTCAGGTGACTCCAGAAAAGCGCTTTTTAATTGTTTTTAAATGTCGTGTTATAGGTGTCTTTATAAGTATAGTGTTGACAATCATTAAACTTTGTTATAGTATATTACTTATTGTGATCTATTCATTAGACCATCTCCATTTTTTAGGGATTTCTGTCTACGGGGGACTGTACCTTTTTTGAATAAGTGTATTGAAACCCTAGAATTTGGTCATTACTATATATCTTTACTCAGCGTAAAGCTCCTGTATGTGCCCCCTTTTTTCTGATATAGCCAAAATGTCCAATAATTACTATATTCCTGCATCTCTCAATGTACTTCAAGAAAAATATTTTACAGAAATTACAGAAAGCTTATTTTAATAAGCAGACTTTGTGGATTATGATTTGTGATAAGTATACAGGTGTGTACAAATTACATCAACACAGGAAAAACAAAATGTGTGTAATTAGAAAAAATATTAATTCCCAATTAAAAATAAGAAAAAAAATATTTTATGTATCCATATTTGCTATTATAGTAAAACCCTAACTGTGTAAAAAAAAAAAGTATAATATGCAAGGATAGATTACAAAGCCTAACAGATACAAAGCATGGAACCAAGACATCACAGACACAAAAAAGCTATTAAAAAAACCCCTAAAAAGTGTACTTGCACATTCGCAGATAAATTGGGATAACACCTATTTTATATTTGTTACATGTATCTCAGTCACATAGCAAAATCTACATTTAAAAAAATGTACTTTAAGAAAATGCTTTTTGCCGTTTTAATTTCTTTTTCTTGGGTTAGAATTTCTTGGCATCTTAAGGGTTAACATTTCTGCTTGCTTGTACTTCTTTTGTAATGTTAGCAGGGGCTGTAAGGGGTTAAAGCATTACAACCCTGGCGTGTGCAATGTATGTTAATGAAAGAAACATAATCCACAAATTTCAGTTCTAAGTCATTCCATTAGGACAGATCACTGTGAAGGTGCTGAGAAAAACCTGGACTCATCCATATTGCCTCCTGCAGCAAAACATCTCAGGTAAGAAATATGTTTTTATTATTTTTTTTCGTTATCCTGTGTGAATGGGAACACAGAACAAACATATAGAGGTGTTTGCAAATTTGACTGCAAAAGTAGAAATACACTTTAAGGGGATTTATGGCGAAAAAGATCTAGGGACTCAAGTGGCTAACAAACAGCAGTAGCATGACATGATGAATGTGTAAATATGTTTGTGCCAGCATCATATATTTTCTCTATATTCTCTATGGTATCAATGAGCAATAATACAGAACTGCTAATGCTGTGATCAAACATGCGATTTCGGTTGGTGAAAATCCATCGATAGTAGGGACTGTTCCAATATCTGGAAGAGCAGGGACTTGTACGCTACCAACAGAGAGAGCAAGGACGACACCTGAAAATGTAAAAGAGTTTATAGTTAGAGGGTAAGTGTAACCTTTTCAAAAGGAAAGTGTATTGAAAAAAATGCAGAGGCTGCCATTGCAGACTTCCATCTTGCCTGTGCTTTCTGAGAAACTGACCTGGGACAAGCGTAGAGATCGAGAAATTCAAAGTGAAATCAAAGCCTCCTATCTGTTTCAGGTCAGTAGCTCAGAAACTACTGAAGCCATTGGATCATCATGACTTGCCAGGAATCTATTATTTCAGAAGGCGGTCAGCTAAAACAGCTTTCACGCTTCCTCAGTACTGTTTTTTACCACAAGCTGAACACCAGGCAGATATAAATTAATGCAGATCTGTATTCATTAATACACCCCTCAATGTATTTGGTTTAAAAGCAAGCAGTTTAAGTACCCAAATTCAACCTGGTGTGATCCTCTTGTAGTCCACTTTACAGCAGAGCTCAGATTGGGGGAAGGAGAAACAGCAGAAGGAGCCAATCAGTTGTGCTGAAGTGCAAGGAGCATGCAGATAGGAAAAGAGAGAGAATATGACAGATAGATGAGCTTATCAGCCTGATTCTTCTCTTTTCACTGACCAGTCATAATAGGGGGAGGGACAAGACCTGTAAGTGTTACTAAACTGCAGCAGTGAAAAATCAGGTCTCCTACCCAGCCAGACAGGGCTGTGCTGTGTGGCAGAGCTGTGTAAACCTGAGGACTGGATGGAAAGAAATAGAAATCTTTCTGGTAGGTAAACAGCCCTTTTATTTGTTTATAATAATGCCTGTTAAGCTTTAATATTATTTTAAACTGTGTACGTGAAAGAGAGAAGCTCAATATAATCCTATCAGTGCTTGTTAATGTATTCAAAATCTTGTTTTAATGTATACAACAATAAAAAAAAACACTTTATACACACAATTACTAATGTGTCTTACTGATGCTCTTATGCTACTGCAAATTACCAACCAGGCTTTACTTTAATGAAAACAACGGACTCGCTGAAGTTGCTAATGACTAAGCTTTTATTCATTGATCAAAGTTTTTATTAATAACAAGCAAATAGTACATTTGTATGCAAAATAACAAATTGTTTAGATGCTCTGACGCTATACTGATTTATGTCATGTGTGGTTTTTAATGATAGGTCTTCTTTGATGCTGTTACAGCACATTTATTCAATGCAGACCTGTTTTCCTCTAAAATGTTGCGTTACATTCTTACTAAAAAATACAGGTACAAAAAATGCTATATGATTAGGACATTGCTACCTTTTAGATATAAACACTATTAGAACTTGTGTCAATGGATGTTGTTTCCTGCATTTGACATGTGTTTGGAAAGAATGTCAGTAAACAAGTTCAATAGGTATCCCACCGCACTCCTCACCAGTAAATATCTTAAGATGGGTGCTGAAATTACTGCAGATGGCACCACTCAAATCAATATAGGAAACAGGATGTCACCAGCACACTGGAGAAATGTGTTCAAGCAAACAACTTTTATTGACTCATATTGTCACAAAAATGGCGACATTTTGGGATCGCGCGGGGTCCCTTCCTCAGGCTATGCATCAATAAATGACGGATGCTTGGATACATTTCTCTGGTGTGCTGGTGACATCCTGTTTCCTACATTTTAAAGAACAAACACAGGTCAGTAAAATCCCTTGACCTAATTAAGCAGTATGCATGGGAGTTCAGGGGCTGCATATGTCCTGCTTCACATTGCTCTATGTTTCTGCATTTGAACTGCAGGCAAAGCCTGTGAAGCCAGCAATAGAAGATATGCTGCTTCACCAAATACTTTTTTATTTCTTCTTCAGTAAACTTTATTCCACATGTGTTACCTGTAACACTACCCACCAGACCCTGCTTCTCCTCCTTCAATCTGTTTTGCCCTGGGAGGGGCTTACTCATACAGGTGATTAAAGCTGAACTCCAGGCACAAAAACCTTTATATATATTCCTCAGCAGCAACATAGGATATAAATCCACTTAGTGTGCACCAAATTCCTTTAAAAACTCAGGTGGTAGTGGTGACATCATCACTGTGCTGTACAGAGCCTGTGCAGAGCGCAGAGCTGTTGGAGCCCAGCAGACGGCACCTACTACAGAACGCCCATTAGCACCTTTCAGCTGATGTAATTAGACAGAATGGAAAGCAATATTAATATGTATAGTGCAGTAGCACATAGTAGCCACATGTCAGTGTGCTGCAGTGAGAACAGTACTGCACTTTTCAATTCTCTTTTTTTGTCTTCGTCTCCCATAAAGCCAATAATTCAAGAAATACATTTTGGGCGTGTTCAGTACAATGGAAAGTGCAATTGTTAAAATATGAATTTCTGTACATTACTCATAGTCAAGTACACTATCCACCCCTTTTTAGATAAGCCTATATGTGATCCATATACATGCACATTTTGTCATTAGACACTCATCTAAACAGTTTTCCTAGGATTTGCCACAGTGCTGATCCACAGTGCTGATCATCAGTTGTTCTGGTGCACTGTGATGGGTGGGTTGGGAAATGTCCCTCTCCTTACTCTGTACAGTCTTCAAGTGATGCCCATCATACACACATATTTTTGCTACCTCAAGCTCACCACGGGCAATACAATCTGATTGTACAATCCACTCTAGATCTCTAAACAAGTATGTAGTGGATGGCCAATCTGATTGGATGCAGATTGATTTGATAGATTAGCTAGGTCCTTATATTACACGGTTTTGATTTGTACAAATATTGTATTCTCAACCTTAGTGAGACCAGGGCCCAGTTTATTCTTCCAAATTTTCCATGCCTCAAAAGAATAAATATACTCATACAATAACATATGTAATGCAAAATATGTATTTAATATGTTATGAAAAGTGAGTAACCAGTTGAAAATATGAGTTACTCAGTCAGGGTGGACTTATCAAAACTGGAGCAGACAAAATCTGGAGCCGTTGTGCATGGCAACCATTCAGCTTCTCTCTTCAGTTTGTTGAGTTAAGATTTGAAATTGAAAGACCATACAATACAACATTTTTTTACCAAAAACATCACACACATGTGCATACATATGTTTAGCAAAAGCATGTTTCCACCACTCCTAACAACATCATAAAATATCCTATCTTTAATCATACCATTTAACAAATTGCCTTTTTCATATTGAGTTGAAATAATATTCTTTGCTTACCGGACTCATGGAGAAAGATTAGAGCAAACAGCAAAGAGTAAACACCAGTCTTCATTGTGCTGCCTTTCAGTTTGTAGCGCACAGTGATTTTCTTTGGTGGTGAAGATATGTTTGATCATGGTTCAACTTTTTTATATGTTGAGTACACAATGGCATCAGGTGTTATTGCACGTAAATCATGACACAGTTTGTGGTTGTTGGCAACAGTTCAGAACACAAATCATGTTTACTTTAATTACCACCAGGTATTGAGTGCAAATATCACCAAGCTACCGGGAACACTGTGTCTCAGTTTTCCCAAGTATTGATGTACACATCTATTTAGGTACCCACAGGCAGTGGCGTAACAATCGCCATAGCGACCCAGGTGGCCGCTATGGGGCCCAGGCACAGGGGGGCCCGGCCAGGGCTGCCTGGGTCGCTATGGCATGTGGTACTGATTGGTAACAACATACAGTCGCTATGGCAGTACTACTGATTGGTAACAACATACAGATATAAACAGAAAGCAAGATACAATACAGAAACAGAGTACAAGATACAAGATTCATGATAGGTACCATGTTAAAGATAGAGACATAAGCAGCATACAAGACAAGACTATGATGCATGATTAAGATAAGTATAAGGTTCAAAACATACTATGGCAGGATACAGGCTTGTGCAGACAGAGCCAGACAGAACTATCACAAGCCCAGGGACCTAGGCTTGTGATAATTAAATAAAGCACCACTAACCAACCCCCAGGCTGAGAAGGGTGTGTAGCCAGGCTAAAACAGCCTGCAGCTGACTGAGGGTATATGGTTATAAGCAACCACCAGAGGGAGCTGAAAGATTGTGAAAGACAGAGGAGCATTAGTCATGCTCCAAACAAGTTTCATTTACAGTAGAGGAGGTAATTCCAAATTGGGGAGATAGGCTTTGTAATGAGTCAATTTTGTTCAGGTCAGACAATATGAGGGTTGTGGAGGCCCTAAACAGCTTAAAAGTGTCATCCCAGATGGTGGTAAATTTTTTTGCAGCAGTTGATTTGTTGTGTTTAATATTAAGTTCAGGGCAACACATGTTTCAAGAGTCAGCTCTCCCATGTCTGGAAAATATTTGGCAGTGGAGTAGTAGCTGGCTGGCTACAGAGGTCTTTGGCGTCTAACATCTGGAGGACATACATGCACCCCCAGTGGCGGACCTAAGGAACAAAGGGCCCTGGTGCAAGATTTTTTCCCGGGCCCCCGTTCCCGCTACCAAAGGCAGCCCGTAAGCAGATCTCAATGGAGCCCCAAGCCCCCCTCCCCCGTGGTCTCTGCACCAAAGGAGCTTACACTCTAACGCCCCCCACATTCAAACTGTTATTATTATACATTTATATAGCTCTGAAATATACCGCAGTGCTGTGCAAAGAACACTGAGCCAGTCACATTAGTCTCTGTACAGAGGAGCTTACACTCTAATGTGCCCCCCACAGTCACACACTATTATTATACATTTATATAGCTCTGACATATACCGCAATGCTGTACAGAGAACACTGAGCCAGTCACATCAGTATCTGAACAGAGGAGCTTACACTCTAATGTACTGCCACAGTCACACACTATTATTATACACGTATATCGCTCTGACATATACTACAGTGCTGTACAGAGGACACTGAGCCAGTCACATCAATCTCTTTACAGAGGAGCTTACACTCTAATGCAGAATGACACCAGCTGTAGAGGGACTACAAATCCCAGCAATACATTATACAGCAATGCAAAATAGTATATGAATTGGACTTTGCATTACAGCATAATGTTCCCCCCCTCACCCCCCCATGACTTATCTAATATAGTGTAGTGCTGCCAGAGCTTGACACCATCCCGGCCACATGGTCTAAAGGGGGCAGGGCATGTTACACATTGCTCGCATCAGGAGAGAGGAGATGCGGAACACTGGTATCAGACTGTTAGCAGGGCCGCCGTCAGGGGGGGACGGCCGATACTCATATCAGGGGCCCGGGGCAGCCTTCAGGGCCCGCCCGGGACCGTTACATGAGTATCGGCCGACGGTGAAGGGCGAGGAGGTGGCCGGGCCCCCGCAGCAGCAGCACAGGGCCCCAGCAGTGCCGCTCCAGCGGCTTCGAGACAAGCTGGACATGAAAATGCCAAGTATCTGCACTGGTACTCGAAAAGTATCTGTGCATCCCTAGTTTTTATGATGATCTTTATAACATATTATTTTTACATTGCTTATTTGTGTAATAATGTTATGTTTGGTTGGTTTGTTCTGCCTAAAGTGGATAATTCTGAAAGCATGTTGCTTCTTTATTATTAAGGCATATATTTTATTGAAAATATTAATTACAACTTGTAATAAGAAATAGAACTAAAACATACATCTTGTTGCATGTACCCCTAGGCCAGGTAAAGGTTGGTGGAATCACTCATTTTGAGTTTACATTAGAGAGCTTCTTGTATTTATTATAGTTAACCTACTCCTGAACGTCTAGATGTATTACATACAGTATTTTTTAAGCTAAAAGTACTGTAAGGCAATACTAGCATCTACACTTTAGGTGCGATTTGGTATTCCTGCATCAGGAACTTTAGATTTCCTGTAGAAGGAATCCCAAATCGATTGTGCGTCCAGAGATAGTGATTGATTCCTAAATGCATGTAATCATATCACATCTGAATACATTCAGTGTGCCAGTGGTCTGCTGCTTTCAAATGCAGCTTCTGTCACCCAACTTGAACAGGTGACAGCGGTTGCTTGTAATTGACAGATATGGGATTCCTGCTGCAGGAAATTGCAAGTTCGTGATACAGGAATACCAAATTGCACCTAAAGTGTAGGTGTGAATTTAGCCTAAGTAACATCAGTTTAATTGAACTGGTCATCAACAAACTACTCATTTACTGCTACATGCGCTTGAATATGTCACATTCCTGTAAAAAACCCAGAACTCATGTATTTGCCAGCCAAAACTGTAGGGAGCCTCCAGTCAATGCTGGTAACTAATCATTTGTCATCTGATTGCCTTTGTGAACACAGCTGCCACAGCCCAGGTTCTCTTTAAGTGCATTTGTACACCGTAGACACCATGTTCCTGTATTCACCATGCTGGAGGACATAGAGCAATGCATTAACATCAAGAGCAATGTTTGATGTAAGATTTTTAGCTAGCTCTTTATTAAAGATGAACTTTACCCATATCTTCAAAACAACAACAGCAACGGCACCTTTAAGAATGTTTAGTAATGACAATCTACAAACACATACTTCTAGATAATTCCAGGCTTTTTATTTTTTGCATACTTTATTTGTATTTTCTTTCCCAGTCCCCTCACAGTGGCCATTTTAACTAAGGGCAGGTTACTGGATCTCCCTTTACTTCTTGGACCTCTGGCACGTTTGACTAGGGCATGTGAGCTTGTGCATCATCTCAGGGGAGGAAAATGCCTTTCCCTGAGATACAGATGAGATTCCCTATCAATGCTCTGGGGATGTTATCTTCCCAGGATGCAATGCTTGGGCAGGATTTCATCATTTGTGCCAAAGTGGACCAGGAAGTAGAAAAAAAATTGTTATCAAATTTAAATGTTTGTTTAGTTACTGAATGTAAGATGATTTCATATGGGCATGCAGATCTGTATGCTGTTGTGATTTGTAGTCACAGGGGGTAAAGGTCTGCTTTAAGATATCCCCTGGGCAGTTTTTGTATAATTACACTTTGATACAAAATTATCAAACAGTTCAAGATAGGGCGGAACTACATGAATTAATATTTTTCAGTTAATATTTTCTCATTGAAATTATATATTAATGAGAGGTGAGAAATTTGCCTGAAGTGCTTTTAGGCCTAATATATCTACAGGAGCAAACAGCATACCACATAATTCGTTTTTTTCTATAATTTACTCTAAACCTCAAATTATAATTCCTTTTCAATTATGTAAATACATATATGGTGCATCAGAAGAACAAGTGTGTAAAATGTTTGTTTATAAAGCAGCTTCAGATCACCCACAACACCCTGTCCCCAATCAGTAATCTGCAGAGCAGGACGGAGGTGCTCTGTGCAAGAACAGCTTTCTCTCTGCAGAGATCTAACACACCTCCTGTGAGTCAGATCTAGAACTCTTCAGTTAACAGAAAAATTATCTAATTGCAGAGCTTTAAGACAGATTCACAGGACGCATGTCGAACTACTGCAGAAACTCCTCTGATTTCACACAAAGTGCAGAAGTCCTTCTTTGAAGACTACTGGTGAGGGCAGGGGCGTATCTATCACGAGGAAAACTAGGCGTTTGCCTTGGACGGCATTTTTCAGGAGGGCGGCCGATCCCAGGCAGAGGGGACAGTAAGCGGGTGAAGGGGTCAATGATCGCAAGATCATTGTTTCTGTGCAGGACGCTCTGGAAAGCTTCTAACTTGTGGAACTGTCCGAGCATTTACATGTCTCAGTGTCTGATGAGGAAGCCGCAGCCGTTCTCAGTAAACAGCTTCCTCATCAGACACTGAGACATGAGCGGTTCACTGTCAGCACGGTACATTACCTTCTTGTCCCGATCTCTCGCCTCCTCTGTGTGCTGCAAGCCTCCCCCTTCCTCCCCCCTCCCCTCCTCGACTCACGTGCCTCAGCCCAGACCCGGACAGAATGCTTCTTTCATCTCCCCAGGGAAAAAGCCACCGGTCTGCCTGAAGGCGAGGGAAACGGAAACTTGAAGCCTAATAATAACAGCCGGGCTGCGGTGTCCTGGGGGGAGCGGAGGGGGGGAGCGTAACAGTGCCCCATCAGGCAGTGGTCAAAGACGGTGGGGGATCGTGTGGCCGCCCTGGGCACAGAGAGGGCTATATGGTTGCCCCCTTTTGCCAAGCAGACAGGTCCTGCTGGTATGCATCTGCACCTTTTGCTGGGAAAGGAGACAGACAGAAAGCCAAGATTCTGGACTACGCCAGCAGCTGGAGGGGGCGATCCAGGAGGCTGACAGGTATCTGGTTGAACTGCGGCAGATAGAAATTTCCTCAATCTCTCTCCTGGCTGTCTCTCCTCGCTCACTCCCCTGGCTGTCTCCCCTCGCTCTCTCTCCTGGCTGTCTCTCCTTGTTTATCCTCCTGGGCTGTCTCTCCTCGCTCACTCCCCTGGCTGTCTCTCTCTCCACGGTCTCTTGTATAATGCTACACAAAACAACAAACTTGTGGCACTTGTTATCCACTTTCAATGTTTAGAGAGGAAGAGGTAGAGCTCTAAGAGTAAAAGGTGGACCCTAAATAGGAAGGGGGTGGAGTTTACAGAAGGGATGGGTCTTAAACAGGAAGGGGCGGGGTAAATTTAGATTGGAGGGGTGTCCGAGTTTAGTCTTGCCTAGGGCAGCACAAAACCTAAATACACCACTGGGTGAGGGGCAGGCTGGTTTAGGATGGCTGGAGCTCCAAAGGGTGGTCTACAGTAATAGAACTAATGGGTCTCCCTGTGTTTCCTCTGTAAGGAACCTTTATGATGGATCCACAGCGCACCCTGAGATGGTTTAACACAGTTTAATTTGTAGGATAAGATAAATAACAGTATTGACATAGACCAATGTTGGGGCCCAATGTATTGGATATCAGACTCAGTATTTGGTGTTCTCAGTAAGCATAGGCCAGAGGCCTCTCACCCATCCTGAAGGGAGACACTCATCAAGAGTGTCCTGCACTGTCAGCAGATATCCTTCAGAAGGGAGATAGTTCACCTAAGAGATGAATCAGCAAGCTCTTAAGTCTGTAATGGATTTGATCATCCGTCATGGCGTCTGCTCATCCCAGCCGATTTACCGTCCATGATCACCCCACCACAGTATGAGGCTTGATCCGGTCACTCGATCACCTGGAAGGCTACGGCAGTCGCATGATCCCCCGTTCCATTCACTCGTTCTGGCAGTGTCAGAACTGACACTGCACACCCCAGCTCTGTTCACACTGTATCTAGACGCTCTTTGCATGGGGAATGAAACAAGAAAGTTCTTCTGCATCCAGAGTACACTCCCCTCTCCTCTCACAGCACTCTGGGAAGTGTAGTCCATAACATCTAGTCCAGCAGGCATCTTTCTGAGCAAAATAACTCATTCCTCATAAGTCTCTATTGCAAAAGCAAAGGTCAGCTGCAACATTAGATCAGTCTTAAAGGGACCCGCTCCACAACAGTGCTACACTCTCCCCCCACTAGAAAACCTCTAAAGGGGACATTTGTATTCACAACAGTGCTACATAAAAAAAAGAACGGTAAGACTTTGCGCAGTTAGTCTTTTGATACATCATGAATGGATTTGCATAATTTAATAGGAAGGTTCAATTGGACTTTAAATTAACAGCTCTAAAAGAGAAAATGTAAAATAATAGTGATAATAATATCAATGACACATCATCATTATCCTCATCATCATCTATCTGTGTTGCAGACATCCCTGCGGCCTCTAGAACCCGGGCGCCTCCCAAACACAATTTTCTTAAATACATAGCAAAAGTAATGCAGGTACTGTAAGTCAGACTAAGTTTATATCAGAGGTGGCGTGGTGAAGGATTTAAAGGCCCCTTGCTTGCTTCCTACTTTGTGTGGAATAAGATAAAAATGATTATGTCCTTACCTCAGTAATATTACACACACACACTAATACAATAATTGTTCTGTCTCAACCATTGATCTATGTATTTCCCATACCCCGAGACTCAGTCCGTACAGATAGTATGACAGCCTACTGAGGTAGTGGTATTCACTGGCAGCATCCAACTCACCAAAAAGACAGAGAAGAATACAGTGTAGTTTATTCAGGATTGACAATACAAAGGATGTCATTCCTTGTCATTCTTAAAGATGGAAAGACATTTCTTTCTGGAAGCCTTGTGACACTATGGGGTCTATTCACTAAGCTGCCGTAGGCAGCCGAGTGAATGACCGACCTGAAATGAAGTGAGCCGAACACTGTTTGGCTATTCACTTCAGGCTGGTACAGCTGATTTTAGCCGTATATCGGCTGAAATCAGCCGTACATCGGCTTGCTTCGCATGGCTTCGGGCTATGGCTAGATCCTTCGGCAGCTTCGTAAATAGACCCCTAAGTGTGGCCCCCTTATGGTCTGTCCCTGTGGAGCACCTTAAATCGAAGGATCCAGTTGTGAACTGGCCTTATCCCTCCTCAAGTGAATATTATACCACACCACTCTCTGTGTTAAGCCCCACACCCCTATCAATAAACTGTAATTTTTCGCAACTTTCATTGCCAATTAAAGTTATGCCATTTGTTAGCAAATCATTGTCATATGTGGTGGGTGATGTGCATTAAAATCTCATATTGATAGTTATAGCATGAACTAGGTAGCAATTCAGTAAACAATTATTACATATGTGAACAATAAATAAAGAAGCATTATTCCTTACCATCACCATCCTTGGCCCTCCTTACCATCCTGTCTTGAATTGTATTGTGATAGCTGTCTTCCTTATATTGTAAAGCGCTGTGCAAACTGTTGGCACTATATAAATCCTGTATAATAATTATTATTATTCTTAAAATACATTTATTGAACTGTCACTACAGTAGTTAAAACATCTATATAACAGGATCTTCCTTCTGAAAATTGCTGGTGGCAATTACATTAGGCGATAAGCAGTTTGGCATGATTGGTTGTCAAGAGAAGGAGATGAAATCTGAAAGAGAACAAATATTAGTCTCACTAAGGTGTAAAATCAAGGCTGCTATAAAGTGGTGCTGAAATGATACGATTAAATAAGCATAGATCTGTGTCTGCTTACCTTTTTACCAGGCCAACTGTTACCCAAATTAATACGTTTAGATATGATTCACTTAAAACAAGTCACTTGCAAAGTGCAAAGCCCACATACAGCAGCTATTTGCTGTTGTGCTGAGTTGCAGTATGGGGAAATTATGGTACATAAATCACTGCACAGCACTAACCCTTTTATTAAACTCTGTATTAAGCATCAAGCTGTTTGAAATGCCATTTCGTGTTTACTGTCATTCACACAGTGTATTATGCACATACACTTTAAAGAAAGCAAGAGTTTTTAATTACAGCTCCCTGTGGTAGTGAGTTACAAATATATTTAGGTCCTCCCCCTCTAAAACAGTGAGTTTTCTAATCTTGACATGCCCAGGAAAACATCCTTCATGACACCCATTTGTCGATTGTAAACTCTAGAATAATAAAAGTAAATGTAATTGTCAGTTACACTTTAAAATATTAAGGACCGATATATGCTTTCTGTTTTGGCTACCTTATTTTATTTTTCAAACATTTGTAAACCAAATTACTATAATAAACTTTAAAGCTGAACTCCAGGCATATATGAATGAATGCAGTTCTGTATTCAATAAATGTATTTTTTAAATGTACTCCAGAAGAACAAAGGGCTTCCCCTGATGCCACGTGGGCCGCCTGGGTCCCTATGGCATCACAGGCTGCTGGCTGTCACTGGCAGCTGTGAGGAGGAATGTGCCACTGTTCAGATGATCTGTGCAGTGGCGCATTCCTCCTCACAGCCACTGCTGAGTCAGGAGGAGAAGGCTGGGCCTGGCGTCTGCAGCGGAGGAGGAGGCTGGGCCCAGCGTTGGCAGTGGAGGAGGAGGCGGGGCCCGGTGATGGAGGAGGAGGCAGGGCCTGCCAGCGGCCGTGGAGGAGGAGGAGGCGGGACGCGGTGGTGGAGGAGGCTGACAGCGGATCGGGGCTGACAAGTAAGAGGTGTGCAGGGGTTTGACCAGCCCACCTGAGACCCTGCAGAGCCCACTATAGAGAGTTTATGGTGAGCTCTGCAAGGTTACTCTCAGGTGGGCTGTTTGGGATCTCAGGTGGGCTCTGAAAGGGGTGTAACTAGAAATAACAGAGTTCCAACCATTAAAAAACTGCATGTGAAAACTTAAAAAAAAGCACCTTCATTTCATTTGGAAATAATTTTGTCGTGCTAATACTAGAAACTGTATCTTGATGTAAAAATAAACTTAACATTTTGCTATGGTGCCCTGTGATTTCTAGTTATGCCCCTGCAAATAGCACACATTTTTATTTAATAATTAAGGAACTTGAATGTATTTTTAAGATTTAACTCCTGAGTTTAGTGTCACTTTACTTTGCTAAGTCCTTGTTCTGTGTCTGTGTTTTTGCATCGTTGTCATATCATTTACAATACAACTTTTGCTAAGAAAACTGTTTTTGCCAGTTATGAAAGAAAGGCTTATGAAGGTATTTTACTTACACAAGTATATACCATTTAAATAAGACATTGGTAAAAGTGATGGCTTTGTTAAAAATTTAAATGTTTCTTACATTCAGGGCAGCCATCAGGGGGGTACGGCCGATACTCATGTAAGGGTCCCGGGCAGCCTGGGGGGCCTGCCCGGGTCCCTTACATGACTATCGGCTGACAGTGAAGGGCGAGGAAGCCTGGCCCTAGCAACACAGTGCCCCAGTAATTTGTTCCTATCTAAGCAAAAAATATAAAATGAAATATGCAGTCATAGAAGACATACAATAAGTACTATAGACAATGTATATATATATTCAGAGAGTGAGTATACACTGAGTGGCCAGATTATTATGACCACCCCATCACTACTTCGTTGGGCCACGAGATGACTCCACGAGATGACTTCGTTGGGCCGCCTCGTGACTCCACGAGATGTTGAAAGGTGATGCGAGGAATCTGACACTGCACTGTTGCCCTTCTGTTGTCTTGTACCAGTCTTGCCACTCTCCGTTCTGCCCTAACAATGACTAGTCGCTGACAGCCACAATTTGCACGTTCAGACCCAGATTTTCGGCTGACAGTCCAGTCTTTAAACACTTTAACAATGAGCCCCTCTTGAACATTTAACGAATTCTGCTGTTTTGCTGATACTCGTTCCATGGCTCGCGCCAACAATCACCCCACGTTCAAAGGCTGTTAAATCACATTGTTTACCCATATGTTCAGAAAAAAATAACTTCTACTGTCGTGGTAAACAACCTGCTTCCCTATTTATAATCGTCTGGCCCTCTAGCAACTTCAACGCGAAAATTATAGCTAATTATAGCTAATTTGCCTACAAACGTCAGGTGGTCATAATAAACTGGCCACTCAGTGCATACCCTTCTGCTCTGGGGTGCTGGCCTGATGTCACAAGTAGTCGTGAAAATGCCCACTGTCAGCATCAATACTTGTATCAGTGCATCCCTAATTGTAAGAATAACAGTTAATTTTTGGCTTAAATAATGTGATGCACAGTCTTTCTCATCTCAGAAAGTTGGGAGGTATGCAGTATGCATTCCAAACTAGTACCTAGAAGAAAGAGAAAAAGCTAGAAATTAAATAGCATGAATTAAAAATATAAAATTAACCCAAAACAGGTTTGAAAATGATCTGAAGGAAAAATAAAACATTTAGAGCAAGATAACATTTTGCAATTCGTACATTAATTTTTATAGATTTCTACACAAAAGCTAATGGTGGGACAGGAGAAGGAAGGAAAAATAGAGGAATTTGATTCCAACAGAGATAGAGGGACAGTTGGGAGCTATGCATACTGACAGAGTGGCTAAGGGCTTTCTTTCAGATTTCATATATTTACGATAGAAGGAGCATGTGACACCTGACCAAGTGGTGGCAGATATTAGTTACTGAAAGTGTGTTTACAGTAGGGTGAAAAACCAATCAAGAAAAATTCCCCTCGGAGAACACACTGGGAATTAAACAGTAGTACACTAATTAATATCCATACACATTTTATATTTAAGTCACATAAAAAGCACACCATCACCTCTATAAAAGTATAAAAAAACCTAAAAAAGTACCTACTTTTTAAAACCATATTTGATCTGTTGGCTATAACAATTACATAGGAACAGCTATACTTACAAGAACCATATTCAGCTGTTTCAAAAATTCTTTGTACAGTACTTCATTGCGTTCATCCTTTAAGACACATTGAAAAAATATATGTTTTCAAAAACCATGATATTTCTTTTTTTTTTTCAAGAATAAGTTTTTATTCATCACATTCCAAATACAGTTCAGTTGTATAGTTATATGCATACACATAACAGTAACATCTACATCCGGCCGCCATTCACCCGACTATACTTGCCAACCAACTAGTCCTCCATAGTCAGGTGTATGACCGGCTGATCCATTTTCTTAAATACTTATACAACTATTATATCAAAAAACACAAAATATTATATTGTCTAAAATCAGTACCATTCACAATACAATCTAACCCCATCTCTTCTGAACCAAGAAAGGCCATTCATAGTCTCCATTTTTCTGCAAATGTCACGTGTCTATCATATACATGGGATGTCAGTTCTTCCATTCTCATTATATGGTTCAATTCTAGTACCCATTCCCGAGTCTCTGGGGTGTTTAATTGTCTCCAATACCTTGGGATTATTGCCCTTGCTGCTGCCAATATAGGGCATATCAGTTCCCCCTTGATATTTTTTACTGAGCCGGGAGCATTGATAATAATAATACTTCTGGAGTTTCAGGTATTTTTACTCCCATGATTCTATCTGCTATTTCAAAAATGATTCTCCAGTAAGGCTTTATTCCCTGACACGTCCACCATTGTACCCTCCTCCAATCCACATCTCTAGCACATCTTGGTTACTAGCGGGTTTATTTTATGTATCATCACTGGGCATCTATACCACCTAGTTAGTATTTTAAAGTTCCTCTCCTGTATTCCAGCCAGAAACCATGATATTTCTTGTGTCGTGAAAACGGGCTTGTGATTTGTACTACGGTTTTTTTAAATATTGCATAAATAGAGTTAAATATTTGTTCCATGTTACATCTAACACCGTAACATTCTTTATGACAGCTTGTTCATCTAGTGGAATAAAATTGCTGATGATCAGCAGTTTACTGTCAAAGCTTAAATGTAGGGATTTTAACCCTAAAATTCCTTTTTACAGAGGTAATTATAAGAGATGTTTAAAAAAGTGCATTGTTTAGTCACAGCTTGTAAATGCATACTGAAAGACTATTAGATATAGTAAACATTTGCAAAACTTGTAACAAGCGTTGAGTTCGGTTTACTTAAGCCCTTAAATAGAAACTATAATAGTTAAGGTTTTTTTAACCTGATACAAAAGTTCCAGTTAATAAAGTTTTTAAAGAACAGAAAAGACCAAGGAAATGTGTTCACTTTTAAAGGAAATTAAGCCTACCTAACAGGTATAATTAGCTGTATAGCCTGTATAACAGCTGTGAACCATATATTAGTAAGTGACCGTGTGCTGTTTACATATGTTCTCTTATATTGTAGGTAAAAAGAACAGCTTCAAATTAATAAGGAACTGTAATTTATGTGACATCCCTTGGATCTGAAATGTGAAAAGAACATAAAATATCTTTGATGCACACTACATATGTAGTGTTGTGAGACATAAGTAGGTCATCACAAAGAATAAAAAATCTAAACTTATTACAGCGGGGCAATGGAAAAAGGGCAGTAATCCCAGCTATTTAGGGCTGTGGCATGCCAAAAGTAAACATCTCATAGGTGGCCCCGCACACCACTTCCCCTAACCCGAAAAAACATGACAGTCCCTGAGAGCAAACTAGCTAAAGACTGTGTTAACTATAAGTCCCAGCATGCATGCTGGTGCTTATAGATCCACATACGGCAGGTCAGGAAAAACATTAATTTATTTTTATACATTTGGTGGTCCAGTGGTTTTAAGTGTCCCTAATATTCCCCTTTGGAAGACTGCCTTTCCAGTGTACAGATAATTTTATCTAACACCTGTCATGTATATATTAAATAACTCCAGCAACTCCTTTCAGATTGAGGGACTTCATTCATACAACAGTAGCCAGAGTTTCACAGATACACTATGTGCAGCCCTTTCATCTATACTATATATAAAGCTTGCCTATGCTAGATATGGCCCTCAATCTGATGGGCTCCCTGGATCAGTGGACATAGGGCAGCTGCAATTATACATGTATGTATTTATTTATTTTTCTTATATATGATTTCTTTAAAATGGCATACATTGGAATCCAATATGAAATTGATAAGAATAACTGCATGGTATTGCTGCAGAATATGTGACAAATTTTGCATTTGAAAAAGAAAAATAACATCACGACATCTTTATTGAACGTTCACTCATGTTTTGCTAAAATTGAGAAATGATTGCAGTATCAGTCTCACATTAATAATATGGCCACCTGGCATTAAAGTGGAGGAGCCTATATTTCTTTACATTAAAGTACACTTTTTTTTCTAACAATATGTATTTGCTGTGGCTGGAGTAAAGCATCATTCCATACTACATTTGTATGCCCCTTAGTGTTGGGGTAGGCATCCCTGGAGAGGTGTAAATCTACCTGAACAGCATGGAAAAGATCAAAGATCACTATGGTGCAGCGTACATATATATATACAGGTGAAACTCGAAAAATTAGACTATCGTGCAAAAGTTCATTTATTTCACTAATGCAACTTAAAATGTGAAACTAATATATGAGATTGACTCATTACATGCAAAGCAAGATAGTTCAAGCCGTGATTTGTCATAATTGTGATGATTATGGCTTACAGCTCATGAAAACCCAGATCCACAATCTCAGAAATTTTTTGAAGGAACAGAGAGCTGTGGCAGGCCAAAGGTAAACATATCATAGTTGGTCCCCCACACCACTTCCCCAACTCAAAAACATAATAGTCCCAGAGAGCAAGCTAGTTAAGTCTATATTACTTTAAATTACAGTACACTTTTTTTTTCTAAACAATATGTATTTGCTGTGGCTGGAGTAAAGCATCATTCCACATACTACACTGGTATTTATGTGCCCCTTAGTGCTGGGGTAGGAAACCTGAGGAGTTGTAAATCTACCTGAACAGCATGGAAGAGATTAAAGATCACTATGGCGCAATTAACATATTGTTTTTAAGTTTAGAAGATGGCCTATCAGGGTCTTATTAAAAATGATGGGAGGTTGAAAGACTATAACAGCCAGTAGTAAGTAATGCTAGGGATGTCCTAGTATCGATATCGGGGCCAATACAGGACATTTTCATGAGTACTTATACTCGTGAAAATGCCCCGATACATAGTGCTAATACCAGCGCTTATAATTTTTAAATGGCTTTTTTGCTGGGGACCTCAGGGCAGCCTGACAGGGACCTCACAGTGCCACCTCCTACAAGCATTGGTGACAGCAGTATTTCTGGAGCCCACCTGCAGCACTTCTCCTGAGGGACCCTGGGAGAGTGGCAGCACTTCTCCTGAGGGACCTTGGCAGAGTCGCAGCCCTTCTGGAGCCCGCACCCACATGCCATACAAGTACTGTGCCGATTTTTTACCCTGACCAGCAGAACTGATTTGCTACCACAGAGACAGTGCTGCACCACACGTGCCTTCACAGAGACAGCACCAGTCTGCACATGCCCCCACAGAGACAGTGCCATATGTGACCCCGCCGAATGATGAAGCGTCCCATTGGTGACAGCAGTATTTCTGGAGCCCACCTGCAGCACTTCTCCTGAGGGACCCTGGGAGAGTGGCAGCACTTCTCCTGAGGGACCTTGGCAGAGTCGCAGCCCTTCTGGAACCCGCACCCACCTGCCATACAAGTACTGTGCCGATTTTTTACACTGAACAGCAGTAAACTCTGACAGCGACAGCTGTATGTCCCGGCAGCTGCTATGCGGGGATGGGATAGGTGGCTCTGAAAATGCCTGTCACTGTCAGGAGTGTTTAGCCTTGCAGAGCCTGTACAGACTCTGCAGGCACCACCAGGCAACCACATCCTGCTGTTGGGGTCATTGTGAGGACCCTCTCCTGCGCTCCTCCCTTCCACTGGCCGCCAAGGACTCAGGAGGTCCAAAGGGGGGGAGGGGGATGCTGGTGGTGTTCAGCATCCCCCTGATTTTTATTGTAATATATTGCTGGGACTAAAAATACTACTTCAACAAGAATCGCAACACCAATAGCAGCACACGGCAGTCTTGGTGCACATTTTCTTCTTCACCTTCCAGACCAAAAAAACCCAGTAAAAACAGTAAAAATTAAGTATACATCCTTTTTATTTTTACCACAATATGAATGTTATTTACTACTGTACAGTATTTTGCTACAATATGAAGTATAGTGTGAAGACATGCTATTGATAATGTAACATTTATTTACCATCTTCATCTGCAATCATTTTGAGTGGGAACTAAGTAAATCATTATTATAACAATATTCTACAGTGGTTTATTCTCTCTTATGCCTGTGTGACAAGTGGAAGGTGATTCACATTAAAACAGTGCACTGATGTTACATTTTTTAGCTCAGCATTGCAATGCTATGGTGCAAATTTAAATGATAAAAATATCTAACAGTTTCAATAGCTCTTTCATAATCACAACCAAAAAACTGACAGACAGACTTGTGCTTTTAAAGTGTACATACAGCCAAAACACTTGTTTTGCTTTTGGACATAGTAAGATGCAGGTGCAACAGGAAGTGAAAAGAAATCACTACAAAGTGAAGGGAAGTTGTTGTTTTTTCTTTCTGGTTTGCAGACAATGGTCACATGTCTAATTCAGGGTAAATCTCTCCAAATTGCTCTGGGTTTAGACCTTAAATCATGACAGCCAGGCTCCTAGTAAAAACACGGGCATCCGAACCTGAAAAGTAATTTCAGGGAGGTGCCCTTCTCATTTTAGGGAGGTGCCTATTGTCCCCCCCCACCATACACAGGGGGAGCTCGAGATAGACCACTCCCCCATAACTGATGGCAGATAGCAGAGAAGCTAATGCTTCCTTTTCCATCTGCTGTTTTTTTTTTCTTTTTTATTATTATTCTTACACCTGCTGCCATCAGAATAAAAAAACAAAAAACACAGCATAAGAATGCTAGATTGCTTTTGGCTATTTCAATTTTCAATAGCCAATAGCAAGATGGCTATTGCATCTGCCCTCTGCTGCTGTCAATCAGCCGGAGAGGACCTGATGGAGAACTTCAGGTCTACCTTTGCTGATAGCAGCAGAGGGCGGGTGCAATAGCTAGACTTCTATTGGCTATTGCAAATTGAAACTGAAAACAAGGTCAAGGAAATATATTCACTTTCTAAAATAAATGAAGTAAAAGGAAAGTAGAAGGAATGGGTCTCATAATGCTTGCATACATTTTCTAATAAATTGCAATGTAAATACCTTTTTTGTGAACTTTTTCATGTGAGAGCAAAGGGAAGGCAGTATTTAAAAGGTGAGTTATTGTAAAGCCTTCTACTTTAAGTCTAGTTAATGTGCATTCAAAGCCAGGAAAAAGTAATAAAGTACTGTAGTCTTCATTACTTGTTTTGTGTTTGTTGTGCGAATAGAACATCAAATAGCTTTAGGGCACAAAAACATATAAAGCAGATCTATTGTTAGTCTTGTGTCAAAAAGTAGGGCATCATAATGGATAATGTTATAAACCTTAATTAAGCGAGGCAAAGTGCAGTAACCACAGCTACATTGTTTCAAGAGAATGGTGGGCCAATGGTAAAAATGTGTGGTCTACCATACCACTTCCCCTAACCCAAAAAAGCATGGCAGTTTCTGAGAAAGAATTAGCTAAATACTGTATGAACTATAAACACCAAGATGCATGCTAAGGGATAATGGCTCCACATAGGTTAGATGTGTTTTTCTCTGTCTAGTGCCAAGTGGTGGGAGGTAAGGAAAAAAATTGACACATTTGGTTATCCAGTGGTTTGTTTTTTTAGCAAATGCGTTTATTGAAAGAGTTAACATGTATAGATATAGGTAATGCAGTTTCAATACAGACATGAATTGTGGCTTTAAGTGCAAGCTGTGTATCACATGAAGGAAACAATGCAATGATTAAGGTAGATAAAACTCATAAGTACATGTCACAGAGTCATAACGCAGGTAGGGTTCGAACCCATGGAAGGGTCTTGTAGTTATAGTATAACATAGTGAAATAAAAACAATTTCTAACCAGAATAACCGTATTGGAAGACTGCAGCATATCAGTTCTCAAATTCGAGCGGGGGCATTGCTTCGGGAGTCGACGGGTGTAATAGGTCCAAGTCAGTTATATTGGGGGGGGGGGGGGGGTGACACCCCCCAC
>NW_017308957.1:87016-107313 GCF_000935625.1 Nanorana parkeri
GGGGGGGGGGGTTAAAATGGGCACAGGGCGTTTTGGGGGGGGGGGGGGGGGGGAGTCAAGCCCCTCATTGTGTCAGTGTGTGGCCTGTGGTGGTCATAATAATGTTTTGCGGTTAACAGAGAGATCCTTGTGGATGAAGTCATCCCATTCTGAGATGTCATGTTTGTGGTCGGGGGTTTGGGAAGCAAATCCATGGAAAAGAGTTTTAAAAGGTCAGGTCTTAGGTCAGATAAATAAGGTGGGTTTTTGGGTTTTTGGTATCCAGTTTTGGAGAATGCATTTTTGACCCCTAGTAGACAGGTGTTCCCAGCGGAGCATGGGGGTTTGGACAGGGGAATTGGCGATAGCGGTGTCATGGAATAGGCATAATAACGAGTGTTGGGTTCAAATAATGGCAGTAATAGATAGCATATATGACAGCGTGTGGGTCCAAAAGGACTTAATGTTTGGGCAGATCCAGAAAAGGTGGTTCAAGTCAGGTCTAGGTGCATTGCATTTGGGGCATGTAGTTAGTGTGGTCGTATTCGCGGTCCTAGGCAGAAAGTTGAAAGCACAATAGGCCCTGTTCAGTGGCGGAACTACCGCCGGTGAGGGCGCACCAGGGCCTCAGCCTCAGGGGGGCCCAGCACAGTTCTGGCCTGTGCATAGATGGTATCCAGCGGCCGGCAGGCACCTAGTCTCTGTGCCAGTAGTGTCGGATCATCCGTTCATCTGACACTCCCGGCGCAGAGATGGGGGGCCCGCCGGCCGCTGGATGCTGATGTCCCCACACTCTGACGCACTGAATTGGGGGAGGGGGGTCGGGGGGCCACGCGCACGCCCGCCGGATACTGATGTCCCCACACTCCGAGTCCGACGTGATGAATTGGGGGAGGGGGGGCGGGGGCTACGTGCACGCCCACTAATGTGTAGTCCTCTATAGCCTGTGCCATTCTGCATTGCTGCAAATATTAGGGACGCACCGATATATCGGCCGCTGAAACATCAGCCGAAAATTGCACTTTTGACTAAATGCCTTAAGTGCCATTTTTTGGCCGATACAGCGGTGCATCCCTGCTTTCTTTCCTCCCCGCTGGGCGCTGCGTCCCAGCGGGGAGGAGAGAAAGTGTCAAAGACGGCCGAGCGCTGCGGGAGGAGAGCGCTGTGAGCAGCCAGCGTCTCTCATCCCACACTGCTCAGCCTCCTATCACAGTCCGGTTTTCTATCGCAGATTGTGACTGTGTTAGAATGTGTGACCGCTGACGTCATCACACTTTCTAATCTAATCACGCCCATTTTTTCGGTGGTAGAATGTGTGACTAGGAAACAGGGACACCAGCACTCCAATGTTCAAATATAAAGTCTTTTTATTGTAGAAAAAACTTCATGTCACAAAGTCGCGACGACCCCAAAACGGTCGTCACAACTTTGTGACATGTCGTTTTTTCTACAATAAAAATACTTTATATTTGAACTAACATTGGAGTGACGGTGTCCCTGTTTCCTGCTGTTACATGAGAGTTGCTGTCCGTCGACCACTGCAGCACCCAGATTCTTTCATTAGAGACAAGCGGACAGGAGTGTGATGGGTTCATGGATCTAGAATGTGTGACCAGTCACATGGTCACACATTCTAACGTAGCCACACCCATTTTTCCCCGGGGTAACAATGTGTGACCGGCAAAACGTGTAGAATTCAAAGCTTTCTCCACTGTTCCTGGGCAGATCGGCATCGCAGATTGTATGTGCAGGAGAACCGATCTGCCCCAGAACAGCTGATTGGTCCTGAAATCTCACTTCTATCCGACTTTGTATTGCACTTGCAAAGTCAGATAGAAGTGAGATTTCAGGACCGATCAGTTGTTCCCGGGCAGATCGGTTCTACTAAACACACTATCTGCAATGCCGATCAGCCTGAGAACAGCGTAGAAAGCTTTGAATTCCACACCTTTTGCCGGTCACACATTTTTACCCCGGAAAAAAATGGGTCCGACTACATTAGAATGTGTGACCAGTCACACATTCCAACACAGTCACAATCTGTGATAGAACACTGAAAGAGCGTCCTGCACCGCTCACTCAGCCTCCTGTGACAGCATGTCAGAGAGGAGAGCAGTACAAACACTCAGCGATCAGTGATTGCTGAGTGTTTGTAGATAATTGAGGATATGGTATTGTTACTATATCCTCAGTTATGAATGAATGGGAAGTGATCTACATCCCCTCCTGTCCATTCATAATTGTGTTTATAGTAAACGTACTCTGTCCTTTCTCTGTAATAAATAAATATGCTCAAATATTTTTTCGATCTATTTTTTCAACTTAATTTTTTTGTGGTTGCTTCAGGGGGTGTGGATTGGGGAGTTTATGTTTTTTTTTGGGGGGGGGGGGGCAAAAAAATCTTGCAAGGTTACGTCTAGTTCCTTAGGTCCGCCACTGGCCCTGTTTATCGATTTAAATTGCATTTCTCTCCATATTTCGCTGGTGGTGATTTCACGAATTTGGTGCCAACTTTTAAGAAGAATATTGTGGACCTCGTCCAGAGGTAGGTTCAAGAAGAGAGCCCATTGCATAACGTGATTTGGGGGGACTCATTATCCTTAGTGGTCAGCTCCCTAAGAATATTGTATAAGGTGAGATAGGGATAATTTTGAAGGGGATGGTTGGGGCACGGGTGAAGGAGGGGGGGAGGTTACGTCTAATAAAATGGCTGATTTGGTAGTAGTGTAATAAGTGGGATGTGGGAATGGAGTAGTCTCGCTGCAGAGTAGGAAACGGGATGCAGGTGCCCTGTGGCATAAGAAAGTGTTTTAGAAGGGATAGCCCCTTCTCCGCCCATATCTTAAATGGTTGAGCGGATGCTCCGTGTGGGAAACTTGGGGTAGATGTCACCGGCATGAGGGGGGATACATGTCCCGGGATCCCCAGGAGTTTACGTGTTTCTCTCCAAGTGATGATCATGTCTCTGAAGACGACATTGTGTTTAATGTTCGCAGGGAGTGAGTGGAGTGGCGTGTGTAAAATCCCTGATAGAGACCATGGATAAATAGCAGCCTGTTCCAGTGTGTGGTTTGAGTATATGGAGGAGCTGAATAACCAATCCCGCACATGTCAAGTTGTAGATCCTTATGTTGGGTAAGTTTATCCCCAACTGTGCAGAGTGTTTGTATAATTTGTGGGCAGCCACCCGGTGTTTTTTACCCTTCCAAAGGAAGTTAAGGAAGGCATTAGTTAGGGATTTGATGTCTTTGTGTTGAAAAAGGATTGGCAGTATTTGCATGGGGTATATGCGGCAGGGGAAACTGATCATTCTAATGAGATGGCCCCTGCCTAGGAGGGAGAGTGGTAGATCTTTCCACTTCTGCAGGTCTTGTGTTATTGATTTAATTTGGGGTGAGATGTTTAAGGGATAAAGGTTAGTGGCCGAGGTCGGGATGTGGATACCCAGGTACGTGATGTGTTGGGTTTGTAGGCGCAAGCCTAAGTTTTTAATCCACTGAGAGTCAGTGCTAGGGCAGGGACCGTTCATGTACATTACTTTGCTATTTTCCATATTAATTTTCAATCCGGAGAATGTGCCAAATAGTTTTGAGGTTGAAGACTTTTGGGATTTGAGACCTGGGATGTGAAAGTAGGAGAATAATGTCATCTGCAAACATTGCGACTTTAACCTCCTCAGCGCCTATTTGAAGGCCTGTAAATGTGTCAGAGAATGCTAGTGACCTGGAGAGGGGTTCTAGTGTTATTTTAAAGAGTAGTGCTGAAAGGGGACAACCTTGTTGAGTACCTTTTTGCAATATGAGAGGGGATGAGAGCAGGGTGGAAGTGAATATTAGAACAGAGGGGGTCGAGTATAGTGTGGACACAAAATTAAGGAATTGATTTTTATTCAATAGAATACAGGTCCTCTTTAGAGCTATATGTTAAAAGTCTTTAAGTCATATTCTGTAGATTTTCAGTCTATGTCTGCTTTTGTTTATCTGTATTGTACTTTGCACTTCTTTTATGGTATAGCATATTTAAACTAGCCGAGGATGTTAAGCTAGCTATAAACTAATGATTCCAAAGTTCTCTGTTCTCATGCCAGCAAGTAAAGTTATTAATGACGTCATATGATGCCACAAGTCTTGTTATACAAGATGTGGTCATAGGGTACAAAGTTTAAATGCTGATTCAAACTCTTTGTAGAATATTTAAGGGCCTGGCTGCAATGAATAAACTGAGCATGTGTGAATCTGCCTCAGTGTAGTTCATTCTATGTTCCCGAAGCGCTTCGAAGGAGAATCCCCCAGCCGTCTAGAAAAGAGGTTCTTTCAGGAATGACCCTGATAAACCTAGTTTTTGCAATACTTTATGTACCCATAGCCAGTTTACATTATCGAAGGCCTTTCCGCGTCCAGGGAGAGAAGAGCCATAGGGTGCGGGAAAGGTTTCGATAATCTAGCGTGTTCCAAAGCTAGGATGATCTTCTGGACATTCATGCCTGCCGATCGGCCATGTACAAAACCTTATTGATTAGGCACTATAAGGTGTGGCAGGATCTTGGCCAGTCTGTCAGCCATGATCTTAGAAATAAATTTGGCATCTTGATTTAGTAGAAAATCAGGCGTTATGAGCCAGCCAGCAGCGGATCTTTACCTTTTTTTTGATACGAGTCTTATATAGGCTTGATTATAGGTGGGCGGATAGCTGGATGTGTGTAAGATATGATTAAAAAGTGGGGTTAAGGCCAGAGGGTCATCCTCCAACAGGATTTTGTAGAATTCCCTAGATAGGCCGTCAGGCTTAGCTTTAGCTGTTCGTTTTATGATGTCTTGAACCTCCTGCGTCGTGATATCGCTATTAAGGACATCTAGGTCTGCTGTAGACAGAGAGGGCATGTCCACTAAATTGAGGAACACATCCCCCCCAGTGGGATCTGTGAAGTCAGCGGTGTAGAGGTTTTGATAATAGGAGCGAAAAATCGTTGAGATCGATTCAGCATCCTGTTGGACAATGCCCCCAGAGTCTAACAAGCTGGTGACATGTTGGGAGGGGCGCTGACATTTAACCAAATTGACTAATAATCTACCTGATTTGTTGCCGTATTTAAAGAAGACCAAATCAGTGGCTGATCTAATTTGCCTGTGAAGGAGCTGCAGCCAGTGGTCACATCGTTGTTTTGCTAGTAGCCATTGGGATCTAGTCCCATTAGAGGGGTTGTTTTTAAAAAGGAGATAGGACTTTCTGACTGCAAGGCAGGCCACTTTGTACTCATTTTTTGCCAATTTTTTTTTGCGGCTGCATAGGCCAAGATCTTGCCCCATAATACTGCTTTAGCAGTTTTCCAAAAATGACATATTTATCAACATGTTGTAAGTTATCGAGACAATATTCCTGCCACCAGGATTTAAGAGCGGTGCAGAATTTTTCATCTGAAAATAAGTATGTGGGAAATCTCCACACCACAGGTGGAGTAGAACAAATCAGACCCTGCAAGGATACCACAAACGGTGCATGGTCTGAGATGATCATGTCCTTAATACAAACCGATTCAATTCTGTGGATGGTGGAATGTGCCGCGAGAAGGTCAATCCTGGAAAGACTATGGTGCACGTGGGAGTAATGGGTGAAGTCCCTGTCCAGGGGGTGGTAGTAGCGCCACGCATCTTCGAGTCCGCTTGCAGACAGGAGAGCGGCAAGGTTTTTGTCCTGTTGGGACCATGTAGATCGTGTCCCATCTGCTCGGCGTCGATCTTCGGGAGGAGAAGGGACCGCATTGAAGTCCCCTCCAACCAGAAACATGGCATCAGGGTGTTGTGAATTGGCTTTGTTGAGGAGGAGATCACAAAAGGCTTTGTTGTCCGAATTAGGCCCGTAGATGTTGAGAAGGTCCAGTTGTCTGCTGCCTACACGCAGGGAGAGAAGGGACCACCTGCCTTCTTTGGTATCATAGTGATGCTGAAGGACTTTGTGTGGGAGATGTTTGCCAATAAGCGTGTGCACACCGGCTTTTCTCCCGGCTGCAGATGCTCCATAGATCGATCCAACCCAAGATTTCTTAAGTCGAGGAAAGTCTTTGCTAGAAAGGTTAGTTTCCTCGAAGGGCAACATCTGCCTGGAGCTTTTTAAGATGGCGTAAGATTTTAGACCCTTTGTGTGGCGATCTTAGACCTTTTACATTCCAAGAGATTATCCTCGGGGGAGTGTCATTGGATAGCGGTAGAGGTAGGAGACCAGGGAGAAAGTGTTGTGTACCATGGAGGGATGTGAGTGCTAGGCGTCCCAGTGCCCCTAGACTCACCAGCAGAAGCAAATCCAGCAGTGAGAGATGTGGTAGTTACAGTGTCAATGAGAGATCTGAGAACTGTGTTGATAGGGTACCCCGTGTTGAATCCTCTTTAGCCATAAAGGGTAGGTATTCTGTTTCGGGAGTTGAGAAAACAGAGTGAAGTGAAAAATAATAATAACAATAACCTGCAAGTAGCAGCAACATGCCGAAGCTCAAACTTCTTTTGAGTGACTTCCTTTTTTCCTGTAAGATTGCATTCGGCTCGTAAGAGATCCAGCGCTCCCCCGGCAAGTAGGGGGCATCAGGGGCCTCTGGCATTGAAGAATCTGAAGACTGTGATGTTAACAGAAACTACAGAAAGCCTCTGCACAGAATGGGAGTAGGTTCCCCCGGCTTCACCGATTCGGGAAGGCCAATGATCCGCAGGTTGTTGTGGCGGGACCTATTCTCCAGGTCATCTAATATCTCCGAAACCATTAGTAACTGGTGTGAGGCAGCTTTGAGGAACTTATTCTTATCAGACATGTCACATTCCAAGCTGTCAATGCGTTGCTCAGCAGAGGACAGCCGTCTGCCCTGAGAATCCAGGGCGGTGGAGATGGGGCCCAGATGTAGGTTAATAGCATCAGCCACAATGTGTGATATATCATTCTTCAAATGTGCGGCTACTGCAGAGGCCAGTTTGGTATAGTCTATAGGGCAGATGGGTTGTGAGGTTTGCATCTCACATTCAGAGATCTTGGACCTCTTCCAGATTTTCGTCTGACAGCCTGTGGACGGGAGACAAATTTGTCCATATCGGGCAGCAGGGGTAAACGGTCCGAGCGGCGGTGGTGGGACATAAAGCGATGAGGCGGTGAGGCAGACTCTGTCAGTCGGCGGGACGTAGAGATCGAGAGAGCCACGCTCACATCAGGCACCGGAACCGGACATCCATCCAGTGGTTTTAAGTGAAACGAATATCCCTCCCCCCCCCTTCCCCATTTGCAGACTTCAGATCATGGCTATCCAGTATAAAGATGTCCTGTAACACCAGCGTCTCCTTTCAGACTGAGGGACTTTGTTCCTCACTCCGAAAGCAAACACAGTTCCACACATATGAGTACTTGTGAAAATGCCTTGATATTAAGTGCTTTCAATTTTTAAACTGAAGCGGCTGCCTGAGGTCCCATGCTTGCTGGGGACCTTGGCAGCCTTCCTGTGAACCACATGGCACTGCTTACAGTGCTTCTGATGCCCACATCCACCTCCACTACCCTCTGGACCACTGGTGAGACCTCACACAGCCCTCCTGAGACTCTGCACAGCCCACTGGTAACACTATTTAATTAAAGTCCTGTTATCATGTCACGGAAGCCAATGGCAAAGCAATAAGAGGGAAAAGTGGATGGGCAAAAAGGTGTCTTGACATATGAGGGGGAGGATACAACTGTTGCCTTGAGACCCTCGGTGCTAAAGTGATTGCAACTGTGGAGACTGTTACTTGTTAACCAGAGACACATGATCAGCAGTGGCTGGATGAGCAGCCCAGAGACCGTGGGGCCACAACTTTCACATCTCCAGGTATCTAGCCACATGGGGATCCACATGCAGGTGAAAAACTCAGCCATTCAGCCCAGCCTGGCACAAGGTTGGGAGGGCAGGGAAGCTGGACTGAAGTTATTAGATGGGAGTAATGGTGGAGAGGAAGTAGTACATGCATCCAGCCATCGATCTTTTAGATATATATATATATATACACATTTAAACCTTCATGTTTCCGGTTGTCATGAAGACAGCTGTACATATTCATACTGTATATAGATATATATTCTGATTATCGAGCAGCAGCTGCTTCCACTTAGGCTTGCTGCTTTTATTAATGAGTAGGTAAATGTGAACTTTTAAATAGGTGACTTGTGTGGTAAAGTTTAGCAGTTGCCATAGCAGCAAGTACATATGTTTACGGCAATGTAAGCTCTCCCCCTTTTTATACTTGTTTATACAATTAGGAAATAACCCAAAACATCTGCTCCACTTTGACCAGTAAGTGATCTCACCTATGGAAGAAATCCTTTCTGAGTATCCTCTACACCATGTGTATAGTTCCATGTATAGTAATTGGCAGTACCAAAGCTAGGAAGGGCATCGCTGCACCTGAAGAGAACAGCACTTTGAGGTTATTTAAAGTCTAAATTCCACTTGGTGGCATTCAGAAAGACCCAGCTGAGCCACAGAGGAGAAGCTTGAACAAAGCGATTCCAAGTCTCAAATCCGTGGCGGATCAGTGTCTTTAGACCTGCTTCTGTGCTCTCTTCTTTTGGTGCAGGGGTGCCTCTGCTGATCCACCACGGGGGTGGGGCTTGAAATCATTTCATTCAAGTGTCTTCTCCATTAGATTAGAAGGGGCACCACCAGGAAAATAGAAGTGAGCCCAGAAAGGGCTCTTTAATTAACAAAGCAGCACTGGAGAATGAGGTGATTTGAAGCCTCACCTCTGCGGTGGATCAGGAGGGGCACCATCGTGACAAAAGAAGAGAGCCCAGAAGTGTGGGGTGAGGGCAGGGGGGTGTGTGGATAGAGAAATTCACCCGGGGGGGGGGAAGCAACTCTGAGTCTTTGCCCTGGTGACAGAATGTCTAGCTTCACCACTGCCCACCAAGGATGCCTTCTATCTCCCATTATATTTGTCCTGATGATGGAACCCTTAGCCCAACTAATTCGGTTAGACCCTAATATTTACATACTCACCATAGGCAATACGTCTAATAAAATTGGCCTGTTCACACATGAGATTATGCCCATCCTCACACGACCACTATCTTCACTCCCTGCAGCCCAGAGTTTGCTCCTTCACTTCAGTGAGATTTCTTACTAAAAAAATTAATGAGAACAAATGCCAAATTCTAGATCTCCATATTTCTTCATCTCTTAAATCCCGTCTACAATCCTATTTCTCATGGGCATCCTGTTTGATACTATATCTTAGCATCCAACTTCCTATAACCTCTTCGAAAATGTATGACTTCAATTACAAGCCACTTCTCCAAACTATACCTGTTGAACTCCACAACCTCTCCTAATTCAACCTATTTGTTTCCGGTAAAATAGCATCTTTGCAAATTATAGTTCTCCCTAAATTACTATATACATTCAGAATGATTCTGATAATCCCTTCCCCTTCATTCTTTTCCAACTTACAAAAACAGGTCCTACACTACATATGGAATTGGGAAAAAACAAGATGTGCAGCCTATCTGCTCCACAAGCATAAAATGGCAGGATTGATGTTACCAAAACTTTCTCACTACCATACCGCAAACGATATAATAAAATATCGTTTGCCCAGTATCACATATTTTACCTCTCCTGTAAAAATTAGCTTAATCCTTCTTAGTGTACATTGTGAATACCCTACCTATTTAGTTTCCCACACTAAGGACCTGATGTACTTTTGTTCTATTGTTTTTCTCTATTGTTGTTTTCTTGCTAATACCGATATCTACTTGCACTGATCTAAGATTTTAAAGTCACATCCCATAACTCTGTTATTATTGTTGCCTAAGTGTCTCAGAAACAGTACTTTACAGTGTAATTCTTATATGCTGACGTTAACCATATATGGTCGCTTTTTGTACCCATTCACCACAGTTTTGTATTATCTCGACCTGTATTACATTTCTGTATCCCAACTTCCGTTATACATTCTGTTTTGTAGGGGGCGTGGCCAACTAGCGGACAAGATGGCTGCTTAGACCCGGAGCTCCGACCATCCACAGGCCCGGGCACTAAACACAGCGACCAGCGGGACCACTACCGGCCACCCTCACTGCTGCTGGTATCCGGAGAGCGTACTGGAGATGTCCCGCAAACGCAGGAACGGCCCCAGGCCTCGTAAGGTCACTGATTTCTTCCGCCGGCCCCAGCCTAAGGCCGTGCAAGATGGTGGCTGCCACGGCGCTACACCTCTGCACTGCTGGAGCCTCCCGAGCACCACCTTGAGGAGCAGCGGCTGCACCATTCACAGAGCTGCGTCGGATGCGGAGGGCTGGCGGCCGGGTGCAGGTGGCAGCGGCCGGGGGCCAAGGGGCCATTCTCGGTGGCATCAGAGAGGCCCGGGGGGCAATTGCCACCCTGCCTCCCGGCCCAGTCCGCCCCTGATGTGAAGGGGGGGAGAAAATGTGTTTACTAACTGCAAGGTTGCCAGAGAGTGTTTGCGACTAGGTATGCAGTTGTAAACAGGTATGGTCGAATAGCAAAACAACTGGTATCGCTTGTCATCTGGGTATTTGCCGAAGAGAGGGCGTGAAAGGCAGAACGGTCAATGAAGTATGGTGAAGAGGACTTAGGATGTTAATGTTAATATTAATAGTAATGGAGTGACAGTTTTGAGTCTGCTGGGGATGCTGACATTACATCCAAGATGATGGCACCCAGCAGCAGTCTCAAGCCTTTTGGATGCCTGCACATGGGAGCCTTTTATAGTTAAATAACATGCAGAAAATACATTAAATGAACACGTAATCTTATGGAAAGATTTTAAATCAGTGGTCTGTCAACATGGGTTCTTTAAAGCCCTCAGTCTTGGGATTGGTTAGTGGGGCTTTATTTAATCATCACAAGCCTAGGGCTCTGAGCTTGTAATAGTGCTGTCTAGTCCTGTCTAGTCTGGTCTGCAGAAGCCTGTATCTTAAATCCGGTATCTGCCTTGTACTTTGAATCCAGTACTTGTCTTGATCTTGATTCTGGTACCTGCCTTGTACATTGAATCCTGTACCTGTCTTGTGTCTTTAGGGCTTGTCCACACCATAAACAGTGTGTTCCAGAGTGGTCAGCTGCTGGAAGGCACTGTATCATATGGCTTCCTGCGTTCAGCCACGCCCCCCGCCCACAGTGGCACATAAGTACCTGTGTTCCAGTCCAGTGCGATTTGAAAAAATGCTGCAAACACAATTTTTTTTCAGAATGCACTGGAACAGAATGCTGGAATAGATGTGCCACACATTCTGGTGCGGGCAATCACACTGCAGGTGGTGGCATGGCTGCGGTGCTATTCACTTCAATGCACCGCCATGCCCCCTCCCGCCCCTGAGCGCAGGAAGCCAGCCGGGATGTGATACAGTGCGTACCAGCAGCTGACCTCTCTGGAACGCACTGTTTATGGTGTAAACAAGCACTTAATCCTGCACCTGTCTTCTATCTTGTACCTGTTACTGTATTTGATTTTGTGCTTTGTTTCTGTCTTTCTGTATCTTGCTTTCTGTTTAATGTCTTGTTTCTTGTCAATGGTCGGTGCTACTGCTTTGCACCTGGGGGCAGCAGCGACATTTATAGTCAAAGTATATTGTACAAGACCTGGGGGCATCCGAGTACTGGTAAGCGCACTTGCCTTATGAGAAAAGTGGCTGCAAGAGGTGAAGACACTTGCCACTGTATACTCAGACTAGAGTGTTTGCATCCAGTCCTGACACAAAGAAAATGGGTCTCATAATGCTTGCATACATATTCTAATAAATAGAAATGTAATTACCTTTTTTTGTGAACCTTTTCATGATATAGCAAAGTGAAGGCGTTATTTACAAGGTGAGTTATTGTAAAGCCTTCTACTTTAAGTCTAGCTAATGTGTATTCAATGCCAGATAAAAGGAACAGCTTCAAAGTAATAAAGTACTGTAGTCTACATGACTCGTATTGTGTTTGTTGTGCGAATAGAACATCAAATATCTTTAGGGCACAAAAACATATAAAGGTAGCCAAGCAGATCTATTGTTAATCTTGTGTCAAAAAGTAGGGCATCATAATGGATAATGTTATAAACCTTAATTAAGCAAGGCAAAGTGCAGTAACCACAGCTACTTTGTTTCAATTGAATGGTGGGCACATTGTAAAAATCTCATGTGTGGTCCACCATACCACTTTCCCTAACCCAAAAAAGCATGGCAGTTCCTGAGGAAGAATTAGCTAAAGACTGTATGAACTATAAGCTTCACGATGCATGCTAAGGGCTTATGGTTCCACATAGGTTAGATGTGTTTCTCTTTGCCTAGTGCCAAGTGGTGGGAGGTCAGGAAAAAAATTGATTTACTTCATACATTTGGTTGTCCAGTGGTTTTAAGTGAAACGAATATCCCCCCCTTCCCCATTTGTAGACTTCAGATCATGGTTATCCAGTATAAAGATCTCATGTAACACCAGCGCCTCCTTTCAGACTGAGGGACTTTGTTCCTCACTCCAAAAGCAACCACAGTTCCACACATATGAGTACTCGTACTCGTGAAAATGTCTTGATATTAAATGCTGATATCGGTGCTTTAAATGTTTAAACTGAAGCGAGTGCCTGAGGTCCCATGCTTGCTGGGGACATTGACAGCCTTTGTGTGAACCACATGGCATGCTTCTGACGCCCACATCCACCTCCATTACCCTCTGGACCCCTGGTGGGACCTCCCACAGCCCTCCTTAGACCCTGCACAGCCCACTGGTAACACTATTTGATGAAAGTCCTGTTATCACAGAAGCCAATGGCTAAGCAGCAAGAGGGAAAAGTGGATGGGCAAACATGTGTCATGACATCAGAGGGAGAGGATAGCAACTGTTGCCTCAAGACCCTCTGTGCCATAGTGATTGCAACTGTGCAGATTGTTACTTGCCAACTAGAAACACATGATCAGCAGTGGCTGGATGAGCAGCCCAGAGACCGTGGGGCCACAACTTTCACATCACCAGGTATCTAGCCACATGGGGAGCCAGATGTAGGTGAAAAACTCAGCCATACAGCCCAGCCTGGCACAAGGTTGGGAGGGCAGGGAAGCTTTGGTGAAGTTATTAGGTGGAGGTAATGATGGAGAGGAAGTAGTACATGCATCCAGCCATCAGTCTTTTATAAATATTGTGGCAGTGCATAGCAATGCCACGGTGTAGTATGGCAACTTTGGCACCCAGGACTCTCAGCCAAAGGGGCTGAGAGGGTCCAGAATGTGAACCATATTATAAGGAAGAGCCTGGCTTTTCAGGTTGTTCCAGGTTTTCCTAATTGTAGCTGGTATGTGGAGCTCTGGAGATCTCTTAAGCTGGCCATACACCTTACAATTATCTGCAGAATTTCTGTGGTCAGATGGAAAAATTGCAACAGATTGGCCCAGGTGGAGATTACTCCATCCACTCAGTTAAGTGTAGATGGAGAAATCTGTTGCACCTTTTCCATCTGACTACAGAAAATCTGCAGATAATTGTAAGGTGTATGGCCAGCTTTAGAGCTCTGGGTGGGATGAGCTCTCCAGTCATGGGGCCAGGTGTTGCCAATGACCAGCCTGGGCTGATCAGGTGGCTTAGAGCAGCCTCATTCAGAAGCCAGTCCAGTGCTCAGTGTAGTGTTGGAGGTGTGTTGGAGTTGTGTGTGTTCAGGAAGCACACGGACACAGGCTCTGGCAGTTGGAACAGCCGAAGGAGGCTGGGAGAGGTCAGGAAGGTCGGTGAACCAAGGGACCTGTTGGATGGACTGCTGGGAGAGCAGTGTGAGTGCCCACAAGGGGAGAGGTCAGGAAGGTCGGTGACCCAAGGGACCTGTTGGACGCACTGCTGGTAGAGCAATGTGAGTGCCCACGAGGGGAGAGGTCAGGAAGGCCAGTGACCCAAGAGTCCCCCGATGCCCGGGAACATACAGTTCCGGGCGCCGGGCGGTAAGTTGCCTTCTACATTTAATATCTCCCGACTGTCACAGGGACATCAGCTCTCAGAGACTTACTGCGGGTGATGGAAAAATATCTGTCCCGCTCCCAAACAGCTAGCCGACCGCTACCATCTGAATCTCCTCAGTCGCAAGAGACATCAAAGATGGCGGATCGGGAGGCACTCGAGCACATTAACCTGACAGAACCTATGGGTGAGTCACCCTCGGATCCCCCCCCCCCCCCCCCCCCCCGCCGCTCACAGCAACCAAGCTGAAACCCTCTGATGGCTGCGGAATTTCGACCCCGACCCCCCCCCCCCCCCCTGCCGGACGCTAACATAGACTATCAATATCTGGCTGCTGCTGTGGCCTCCCATTTAAAGTCTGATTTGGCCGCAATTATCGCAGACTCTATGCAGCAACATATGAGCCACCTGTCACTCACCCTAGAGGCCCATGAGAGACGCATTCAGGCCACTGAGAACAGGATGAGCGCATTAGATGAGCGGACACATGATTTCACGTCCGCCCAGGCAGACACAGCTAAACAATTACATTACCTACTAGATAAGGTCGATGACCTGGAAAATCGCATACACAGAAACAACCTCCGCATTATTGGCCTACCTGAATCCGTATCACCGGCGGAGCTGACACATTTCTGCTCACATGTCATCCCCAAGGCATTGGGCCTCAATTCTCCATGCAGAGTGGAAAGAGCCCATAGGATTTGCCCACCCAAACCGAATCACCAGAAACAGACCGGTGATCGTTCGCTACTTAGATTTTGCAGATAGGAATGCACTTCTGCACAACTACAGGTCCCAGAGCAACTTAATGGCGGGTGGTCATAAGCTCCTCATGTTTGGTGATTATTCGGCTCTGGTGTCTAAACAAAGAAAGGCATTCGTAGACACATGCCGCATCCTAGTTGACAAAACGCATTAAATTTACTCAAATTTACTAAAACCACTGGACATTTACTTTACTGTCACGCTCCCTGCCGGTGACACTCAGGCCTTCACGTTCGCATTTCTTGATGCATTACGATATGCTAGATCATTGCATGAAACCCGCACTTAGGATGATTCCTCTCCTGCCAAGGGCCCACCAAGAAAGAAAAAAGCCTGAGCGCTATCCTGTCTCCAATGCTAGTTTAATACTGTGCCCTACCTGCTACTGTGTTAGGTCACATCTTTCTGCCTTGAAGAAGGGACCCTGCGTGGCCCCAAAACGTCGGCTTTGTTGATCATTGTGACACAATTGTCCATTAAAAGATTTCAGGTGGTGGGGTCACAATTTTACTGCCTTGAAGAAGGGACCCTGTGCGGCCCTGTTGATTGTAGTGACACAATTGTCCATTAAAAAAGGACATATTTATTCTAAACGAGTGCTGGTGACCTGTTTCTTTTACTTTGTCCATTAAAAGAGACATTATTATCTAAATTATTTGAGTGCTGGTGACCTATCTTTTACTACCTGCTACTTTGACATCAGTTCTGTCACCCACGTTCTTCCATACGTTGGGAAGTCTTACAAGGGACGCCTTATGTTCTGTTATGTCCTGTGTTCTAAAACAACAAGAGGAAATACTGGGGTTTCATGAGAGATATGACACCATGGCTTGAAGTTTGATAAGACAAATGTTTAATTTAGATAACATATATATTGCAAATATACATTCAGAATTAAATGAAAATAGAGGCAACTACAGTTGCGACCAAATAAAAACCAGGGTTAAACTCAAGGCATGAACCCATTAGACGTATTCAAACATAGCCATTGTGGATCAATTTATGGTATGAGTCCAATCCCTACGCGTTTCACCAGTTGGCTTCTTCAGGGGATTGTAACCTACCCCAATAAAAGAAAATATATTCAATTAGCATGAGTCCACAAAGATTATTGAATCTATTTGAGTATACTGTATAAAGTGCACAGAGTATTTAAGGCATGTGCTTGGGTTAACTATGTGCCCAATGGAGAGAGTCCCACCACCATTTTCACCATCATATGCCAATTTACTCACCACCCAATTGGAGTGGTTTAGTGGAGGTCAGGTTCTCTGTGTGGAGATTAGGTGGAGAAAGGATCCTCCAGGGAGGGCGGGGGAAACTGCTCCGTTCAGTTCCCTATGTCCCAATATGGGGAGGACCTCTGGGCCACTATAGGAGGGAAGGACCACCGGTTCACGCAGGAAAGAGGGGGCTGCCTATAGTCCAACATCCATCGACCTGCATTTTGTATGATTGCATTTCTTTAATGTTCAACGCATAAGAGATTTGAATACATCCTATATCTCATAGCCATACAAGTGCGTCCGTACATGATTATTGTTCTAAAATAACGGTGCATATATGATTTAATAAATCAACCGGAAAAACCCCCTTTAAGTTGTCTTTCATGTGTTACTACCCATCTATTTAATGATAAATATATAAATAAATGATTGAATACATGAAATAAATATAGCCTTGTGTATCCTACTGATACATACCTGTGCAGTGCCCTGTGTGCAGGGCTAATTATAAATGTGACCTTTAAAGTGAATCAAGTGCCGTGCCCAGATATCTATCTTAATAAATTACACAATAAATGTGTGTAACCATATTGACTCAAAGCTACATTGATGTGTTCAATGTGATCTGCATAAGGCAGAAAGATTTATCGAGAAGTGTCATCCAATATGTGAATTGGTCAGTATATTTCTTAGAAGACAATTAGCCTTGTGTGCCATAGCTTGAATATAGAGATATATAAAAGGAAGAAACTGTAATAATAAACAATATTTCTTGTGTTGTGGCCCCCACCCCCCCAAAAAAAAGATAAAAAACCATGTGCAATGTTCAACCGAATTAAACTTCAAACTACAAACAAATAATAGAACCCACACCTCATTCTAATGGTTGCATATTAAAAGGGGTTTCCAGTCGAAGCTCCTGTATTTATAGGGGCCATTCACTGCCCATTTTCATGCATTAGTGTACAATATAATATACAAAAATAAATCTCCCAAAAGGGGTACACGTACCTGCCCTATATCGGCTATCAGGTAAAGGATTGTGATGAGAGTCAAGGGGTTGAATCGGTCACAGATGTCTCCAGCTCCTATGCCTGCTAATGCCTGTAGTCCCCTCCCCCCTAATAAAGCCCCCACCGCTGACATAACGTCCCACACCTGTGTGTGCTTGGGCGTTTGCCAGCGGCGTGGATTACTTCTACGCGTGCATGAGTCTGCCTGCGCATGCGCAGTGCGGCGGCGGGACGCATGGCAACCAGTGGGGCTGCGCGTTCACATTACAGCGGTGTCCCGCCGCCGTAGAGGCCGCTGGGGGCGTCGATGATATATGTCAGCCGGAGGTGGCCGATAAGGTCCATCTCCGGCATCCGTGTAATCTGTGCTAGCGTGCTTGCGCATTATGTTCATATCCTGCTGCCGCCATGACAACCAGGGAAGCTTTATCACGTGGGGTATAAAGGATCTAAAAGATACCTAAATGACACAAGAAATGCGGCATATGATCTTAGATAATGAATGTCTTTGATGGATCCACATAATTAACCACTGGGAAGGAATCCATAGGTCACCCATATACTGGAGGGAAATGATTGCATTTGTGCTGGGAATACCAAACCACTGGGCACATCCAACCCAAAACAGGGAAAGGCGTCTAAAACTAAATTGCCTGTAGAAAAATCCTTTTTGTCTGTGCCAGTATATCTCAAACATAGGGAAATTTCTTTCATAATTGCTTAGTGCTCTGTTTAACTTAACATAACATACATATATATATATGGACATCATTTAGCATATGTGAAATGGTCATATTCATTTTTCTTAATAAGTTTGTTAAGGGAACATACAACATGAGATATGAATGCATTGTTTAACTGAACAGATTATATATAAACATAAATATAATTTCCTATGAATGCATGAGTCATATTCATTTTTCTTAATTAATTTGAGGAAGAATCCAACAGGGGACGTATATACGTCCTCATTGTTCTTTTATACCATGTATTTATTAGTTAATCCTAGTCCGGGCTCACTTTCTTCTTATTGTAGGAAGGGCTTGAAACTAAGCATTTCATTCAAACCTGGGGGTGTGGTGGCCTTTAATCTATATATCCACCGTGCCTCCGTTCGTAGTACTTTTTGATCCACGTCACCCCCCCTAATGTCCTCGTGTACATGGACGAGGACATAGAATCTCATAACGGAAAGGTCAAAGTTGTGACAGAGGCCCACATGCCGACTGATGGGGGAAGTTATTTTGCCACTTTGTATCAGGTATAGATGATCATATATTCGCTTCCAGGTTTGCCTGTATGTTTTTCCTATATAAAATGCATTGCAGGTGCATTTCATTAGGTAAATCACATTTGTGGTTTGACAATTAGTTGTGTGATTAACACGCCACTGCTGTCCATTGGGTAAAGGGACTATATTCCCTTCTTCAAAATATCCACAATAGCTGCAGTGCCCGCATCTCCTAAAGCCCTCTCCGCCACATGGTATTTTTCGGTCAGGTGGAATATAGAAACTGCGGGTGACTCTGTCCCGTATGGATCTGGCCCTTTTAAAGGTTATTTCAGGGGTTTCTTTAATATGCTTGCGTATGGTACTATCCTCCGTAAGGAGGTGCCAGTGACGTTTAACACAGTCCCTAATAGTGGCGTGATGCCTTGAGAACTTGGTCACCATTCTGACTGTTTGTTTCTGTGGTACCTCCCTTTCCGAATCCATCTTTTTATTTCCATAGAGTATGTCCTGTGTTCTACAAACGTAATTCTTGATACCATACCTGTCGAAGCTCCCCCTCCCTCAAATGATGGTTAAGACATCTTCTTCACGTTGGGAAAACACTCCAACTTTTTTGTGGATGCTCATTGGCATAAGCCACAACGCGCTCTATAGGGAAAAAAGGGAGTCACATTCCTATATTGACCTACTAGATGTTGCACTTGATCGAATTATTGTTTTCTTGTTTGACTGCTCATTGTTCTACTTTTACTTGAACCCTTTTTTTTTTATATTTCTTCAATTTCAAACACCTACCACAGGGAGTTAATTCACGGGGCACTCCCGTATACCCTCAATGGATCAGACTTTAACTTTCTTCACTGCATCAACCCACTTGGGTCGAGATTGTGAACAAATGGCATTGTCGCAGCTCAGGGACGGCGACTTACGCCTCTTCCTTTTCACGGGATACCTCATGCAATCTACATCGTACTCCAACTAGATGGGACCCCCCTGAGGCTGGTAACCTGAAATGTGAAAGGGCTCAGGTCACCGAATAAACGCAACCGGATTCTGAGGCACCTGAAAAAATTAAAACACAAGACTCATCTCCCCACTGCAGACTTCCATCGCATGCAGCGCCACTGGGTGGGTACTGGGTGGGTACCGCCCTGGGCGCGTCTGCTGCAGGCCGATCAGTCGGCACTGTTCTTTTCATTAACAAATCTCTCGCCTGCTCAGTACTTCAACACACAGCAGATCCATCAGATGGCAGGTGGTCGTGCACCACGATACAGCTGGGGTCCACCATTATAGATGTGTGGAATATCTACGGCCCTAATACGGACAATCAACAGTTCTTTGTGACATTACTAGCACGTTTGAAACGGCCAACGACTGCACATTATACAATCGTCGGGGGAGATTTCAACGCGACCTCATCCGCTTCAGAGGATCGCTCAGGCACTCCACGCCGGACACCGTCTCAGACGAAAACCAGAGATGACCATTTTGCCCACTTTATTCAATGTAGTGGACTGGAGGATGCATGGCGACACAAACATCCCTTGGAACGATATTATACCCACTTCTCTCATCCACATGATGTCATGTCCCGCATAGACATTCTTCTTATACCTCCAAGCCTCCTCGCAAAAATCACCCATGTGCAAATAGAAGGCATGGTCATCTCAGACCATTCCCCTGTGTCATTGGGTCTCTCTGGACTAGACATTCCATCTAAAACTCCTACGTGGAGGTTCCCTGCATATTTACTAACTGACGACACCTTTCAGGAAAATGTAAAACTTTGTTGGCTGGAATAGGCGTCCTGTAATTCTGCTCATAAGGATGACCCGTTTCTTAATTGGGAGGCGGCTAAAGCTGTGCTGCGCGGTAGGATCCTGGCATACTTCTCACAAAAAAATTACCATGCAAAGGTATTGGTCTGCTTGTAGGAATGTTAGACAGGCTTACACTACATTTAAATTAGACCCAACCCCAGATAAGAGATCCTCCTGGTTGATGGCCAAGCAAACCTGTGACCACTGGATACAGCAGGGTTGGACTGGGCCGGGGGTCAGGGTGGCAATTGCCCCCCGGGCCTCTGCAATGCCTTCACGAATGGCCCCTCGACTTCCGCTGCCACCTGC
>NW_017308957.1:107504-107888 GCF_000935625.1 Nanorana parkeri
GGGATACAGCGGGGTTGGAGTGGGCCGGGGGGCGGGGTGGCAATTGCCCCCCGGGCCTCTGCAATGCCTCTGTATGCGATCCGGGATGGCTGGATCAGGCAGACACAGTCCTCTAATCAGGTGCTGTAGAGGGCAGCCGGCTGGGGCCTTTCCGAGGACCCCCTTGAGGACCGAGTGGCCGCCGATCGCAGAGCCACATCGGATGCGGGCGGGCCAGCCGAGTGCAGAAAGGAGGAGGGAGGGAGCCACTGCAGCTGCGGCCACAGCAGACCCCCTCCTCTCCCCCCCACAAACAGGGTCCATGGAGCTCCCCACTGACCACCAGGCCAAGGTAAGGCGACATAGTTTTAAAAAAAATAATATCCGGGGACATTTTATCCCTGG
>NW_017308957.1:109083-110938 GCF_000935625.1 Nanorana parkeri
CTGCCACCTGCACCCGGCCAGCCCGCCACATCCGATGCGGCTCTGTGATCGGCGCGGCCGCTGCTCCGCAAGGGGATGTTTGGGAGGCCCCAGCAGGGGGCCCTCTAACATGCCTGATATGGGGGCCGCCTCTACCTGGTCCAGCAGGCCCGGGGCGGCTTTCTGTGCGCTTCGGGGAAGCGGACACAGTCCTCTAATCAGGTGCTGTAGAGGGCAGCCGGCTGGGGCCTTTCCGAGGACCCCCTTGAGGACCGAGTGGCCGCCGATCGCAGAGCCACATCGGATGCGGGCGGGCCAGCCGAGTGCAGAAAGGAGGAGGGAGGGAGCCACTGCAGCTGCGGCCACAGCAGACCCCCTCCTCTCCCCCCCACAAACAGGGTCCATGGAGCTCCCCATAGAAGCTGCATACAGCGTGTGCTGGTTACTACTTAAAGTAAGTAGTAACCAGCACATGCTGTATGCAGCTTCTAACCACGTGGGAGATGGGAGGCTGCACTTGTCGTGGATCCAGGGAACAGGTGAGTATTAAAAAGAAAAAAATTGGTTTATTTCATGTTCCCAGGGACATAATTTGTCAGGGGACGGTCTCCTCAATCCGGGCACTGTCCCCAGAAATCGGGGATCAATGTAGGGCCGCAACAACTAATCGACTAAGTCGATTTATAATCGATGATTGAAACATTTTCATTCATCGATTAATCAGCTTTCGATTAGTTGGCCCTGTTCACGGCTTCACACACACCGTGTGTCGCACCTCCTCCCCGCCTCACGCTTGACACTGCCAGACCTGCCCGCCCACATCCATGCTCCACACGCCGCCCCTCCTCCCCACCTCATGCTTGCCACTGCCAGACCCGCCCGCATCCACGTTCCACACGCTGCACCTCATCCTCGCCTCACGCTTGCTGCTGCCAGACCCGTTCGCCCACATCCACGCTCCCCGCACTGCCCCTCCTCCCCGCCTCATGCTCGCCACTGCCAGACCCGCCCGCATCCACGTTCCACACGCTGCACCTCATCCTCGCCTCACGCTTGCTGCTGCCAGACCCGTTCGCCCACATCCACGCTCCCCGCACTGCCCCTCCTCCCCGCCTCATGCTCGCCACTGCCAGACCCGCCCGCATCCACGTTCCACACGCTGCACCTCATCCTCGCCTCACGCTTGCTGCTGCCAGACCCGTTCGCCCACATCCACGCTCCCCGCACTGCCCCTCCTCCCCGCCTCATGCTCGCCACTGCCAGACCCGCCCGCATCCACGTTCCACACGCTGCACCTCATCCTCGCCTCACGCTTGCTGCTGCCAGACCCGTTCGCCCACATCCACGCTCCCCGCACTGCCCCTCCTCCCCGCCTCATGCTCGCCACTGCCAGACCCGCCCGCATCCACGTTCCACACGCTGCACCTCATCCTCGCCTCACGCTTGCTGCTGCCAGACCCGTTCGCCCACATCCACGCTCCCCGCACTGCCCCTCCTCCCCGCCTCACGCGCATCCCCACATCCACAATCGGCACAGGGACGTGGGAAGAAGAAGAAGTAAGGAGGAGCAGGTGTGAGGGGATGACAGCCGCCGAGAGACTCCTGATCTCAGAAGCAAGCTCAGGTAAGCCTGCACTTTCCCACACATGGTGCTCTATCATTTTTTGCTGGGATAGTGGGATTTGTAGTCCACTATAGCTGATGGTACATTGCGCTGTACTATATTATACAGAGCAATATTCCATCAGCTATAGAGGAATACAAATCCCAGCAATACATTATACACTGTATGTATAATGTATTGCTGGGATTTGTTGTATCCCTATATAGCTGGGGGTATTCTGCATTGCGCTGTATAGAGGACTACAAAACCCAG
>NW_017308957.1:111002-111867 GCF_000935625.1 Nanorana parkeri
TTGTAGTCCTCTATAGCTGATGCTGTTCTGCATTGCTGTATAATGGTATTGCTGGGAATTGTAGTTCTCTATAGCTGTTGGTAGTCATTATTGCTGAGATTTATAGTCCTCTATATCTGATGGTATTCTGCATTGTTGTGTAATGTATTGCTTGGAATTGTAGTTCTTTATAGCCAATGGCATTCTGCAATGCTGTACAATGTATTTCTGAGTTAGTGGCAGAACTACCAGTGTCGCAGTCATGCATGCGCACAGCCCTGACCAGGCACCCCTCCACTACGAGTGTGCTTTAAATTTCCTAAACCGATAGATACATTCACACTACTGTTACATGGATGGCAAAAGTGGCAGACAGGGGCGGGGAGAAGGCGGGGAAGAGGTAGAGCGGGAGGGGGGCCAAGTTGCTTCACCATGGGCCTCTGGGTTGTACTTGCCCCCTGGGCTATAAGTTGCCAGTCAGCCCCTGGGATACAGCAATATGAATTCCACATCAGATCGCTCAAAGAAGTGGATTTGTTTAAATTCGGCAATAAGCCTGGGAAGCTCATGGCAGCCCTTGCTCGGGGTCCATATAAGACTTCTCATATCACTCAACTGGCTCACAGCGAGGGGCAGATACACAGCGATTCGGATAACATCTCCAAAATTTTCTCTTCTTACTATCAACGGCTGTACGGACCTCAACTAGTTGATTCATTAGGTGGGTCCCAGTACCTGAATTCTACTGATCTACCCTCGCTGTCAGACACTGATTTGCTCTTCCTCAATGAGGAAGTGACTGCCCAGGAATTGGAAAGAGTTATTAGGACATCTCCGCGAGCAAAAGCCCTTGGTCCTGATGGGTTGTCCACAGAATTTTATAAAT
>NW_017308957.1:112117-117465 GCF_000935625.1 Nanorana parkeri
GCTGGGATTTGTAGTCCTCTATAGCTGATGCTGTTCTGCATTGCTGTATAATGGTATTGCTGGGAATTGTAGTTCTCTATAGCTGTTGGTAGTCATTATTGCTGAGATTTATAGTCCTCTATATCTGATGGTATTCTGCATTGTTGTGTAATGTATTGCTTGGAATTGTAGTTTTTATAGCCAATGACATTCTGCAATGCTGTACAATGTATTTCTGAGTTAGTGGCAGAACTACCAGTGGCGCAGTCATGCATGCGCACAGCCCTGACCAGGCACCCCTCCACTACGAGTGTGCTTTAAATTTCCTAAACCGATAGATACATTCACACTACTGTTACATGGATGGCAAAAGTGGCAGACAGGGGCGGGGAGAAGGGGGGGAAATATAGCCAATGACATTCTGCAATGCTGTACAATGTATTTCTGAGTTAGTGGCAGAACTACCAGTGGCGCAGTCATGCATGCGCACAGCCCTGACCAGGCACCCCTCCACTACGAGTGTGCTTTAAATTTCCTAAACCGATAGATACATTCACACTACTGTTACATGGATGGCAAAAGTGGCAGACAGGGGCGGGGAGAAGGCGGGGAAGAGGTAGAGCGGGAGGGGGGCCAAGTTGCTGCACCATGGGCCTCTGGGTTGTACTTGCCCCCTGGGCTATAAGTTGCCAGGCAGCCCCTGGGATACAGCAATATGAATTCCACATCAGATCGCTCAAAGAAGTGGATTTGTTTAAATTCGGCAATAAGCCTGGGAAGCTCATGGCAGCCCTTGCTCGGGGTCCATATAAGACTTCTCATATCACTCAACTGGCTCACAGCGAGGGGCAGATACACAGCGATTCGGATAACATCTCCAAAATTTTCTCTTCTTACTATCAACGGCTGTACGGACCTCAACTAGTTGATTCATTAGGTGGGTCCCAGTACCTGAATTCTACTGATCTACCCTCGCTGTCAGACACTGATTTGCTCTTCCTCAATGAGGAAGTGACTGCCCAGGAATTGGAAAGAGTTATTAGGACATCTCCGCGAGCAAAAGCCCTTGGTCCTGATGGGTTGTCCACAGAATTTTATAAATTATTTATACATGATATATCACACCCTTGGTCCTGATGGGTTGTCCACAGAATTTTATAAATGTTTTATAGATGATATCTCACCTACTCTCCTTACCCTATACAATCGCATCCTACGAGACCATCAATATCCTCCCACATTTAATAATGCCTATATTAGGCTACTACCCAAAAAAGATAAGGACCTCCTACAGCCACCATCCTACCGCCCTATATCTTTGTTGAACCAGGGCACCAAATACCTATCTGAAATCATGGCCGATAGACTGGCGAGTGTTTTGCCCAAACGTATTTCCCCTGCTCAGTCTGGATTTGTATCTGGTAGATCAGCGGTTACCAATATTCACAAGGCTATTGCTGTTATCGAGCACTTATGTCTATCGGGACCTTCTTGGCGCCCACTCGCCCTTTTAGCGCTGGACGCAGAGAAGGCCTTCGATAGTATCAATTGGTCCTGGCTTTCAAAGGTATTACAACGTATGGGTTTCTCAGGTATGTTTTTAAATTTAAAGGATATTTAAACCCTCCCGTTTTTTTGCATATATCTACTGCTAGCAAGCAGTAGATATATGCAAAAAGTTAAAAAAATTAAAAAAATCCCGCTCAAACAGCAGTTTAGACTCACCTGTGTTCCGTGCGAAAATGAGACATTTTTCAAGCAGCCTCAAAGGATCTTGGGCAGTTCTTGGCATTCGCAGTTCTCATTTTCTGCCGGGACGCGACGCGGGATGCAAGATAGGTCTATGGACGCGTGCACCCGCATGCAGACACCACTGGATCGGAGGGACAGAGCAGTCAGCGCTGGATCGGAGAGCCGCCGCACCGCTGGAAAGAAGGCTGAAAACTTCAGGAAAGAAGAGGAAGATCGGAAAAAGAGACATAATTTAAGGTAAGTGCTGACATTAATATGGGGGGAGGGAAAACATTTTTTGCCTTTAATCTCCACGATGTACACCTCACCCAATGCACAAATATTCAATATTCTGGCCATTGAACCACTAGCCCGATCCTTATCCTCACCCGATCTATTCACTGGTATTGCCTTGGGTGGTCTCACTCTACAATCTATGTTTTTCGCAGATGATATTCTCCTTTTCCTCTCCAACCCAGACACCCAAATTCCAGTAGTGTTTGACCACATTCAACATTTCGGCAAGTTCTCTGGTCTCCAAATTAACATTGACAAAAGTGAGCTTCTATACTTAACTCCCACTCCCAAAGGGAGCGATTTGCCTTGGTTGTCCAACTATCCTCTTCACATTCAGCGCACCTCTATAGAATATCTAGGGATCTACTTACCTAAAACGGCCATGGACCTATACGCCCTGAACTATTCCCGCATCATCAAACGCATAATACAGGAACTTGCTGCATGGCAGCATCTCCCCTTGTCTGTCCTAGGTAGGTGTCATTTGATACAGATGGTGAGTTTTGCCAGGCTCTTATATCCACTTCAAACAGTCCCCTTATTACTCAGACATAAGGATGTTCACCTACTTAACCAGGCATTCACTAGGTTTATTTGGAGAGGGAAGAAGCCACGGATTGCACTCTCAAAGCATCAGCTCCCATGGGCACATTTGGGGATGAACATTCCTAACATACACCTTTATAACTTGGCCTACATTCTAAGCAGTGGCGGAACTACTGCCGGTGCAGGCGGTGCGGACGCACCAGGGCCTCGGGCCTCTAGGGGGCCCAGCACAGTCCCAGCGCCGGATCGGTACCCAGCGGCCAGCGGGCCCCCCATCTCTGCCCCGAGAGTGTCGGATCATCCGTTCATCTGACACTCCCGGCGCAGAGTTGGGGGGCCCGCCGGCCGCCGGATACTGATGGTTGCCATGGCTATAGAATGCTTAGCCCGATTGGGAGCCGCGCTGTGTAATCTGACACAGCGCGGCTCCCGTGCCGGGTCAGCATTCTATCGCCACGGCAACCCTCCGCCAATCACAGCGCGCTACTGCCCGGTCACCGCCCACTCCGCTGGGTTAGTCGGCTGTGAGCGGGAGAGGCAGAGCGTGCGGGAGGGAGGTAATGTATAAAGAGAGGGCACCTCATTATCGGGAGTCATGCATACCCCTCTACACTCTTTGCCGTGCTATATCAAACAAAACATCCTGCTGCGGGACACCATTATAACATGGAGAGAAGTTAGGAAAATCTATGGTCTTAAGGGCACAATCTCCCCACTCATGCCCCTAGTTTCGGCTCCTGCATTTCCCATAGGACTTACATCCCAAACCTTCAGACACTGGCACTCCCAAGGCATACAAACGCTAAGCAATTTGCTCAATTCCCGAGGGCTCTGCATGAACTTTGCTGAGATCAAACTCCCAGAGCAAACATTTTCTAAACACCCACTTGCCCCCTTCAAACTCAGACGGGACTGACGTACCATTCCTCCGTCTCCTAGCCTCCCCACCCACAAAACTATCTTTGTCTTCACTATACCAATGCCTTAGCCTCACATATCGTGACTCAGACCCATCTATACCTATATACAGTGGCGGAACTACCGCCGGTGAAGCCGCTGCTGCGGCACCGGGGCCTGAGGCTGTGTGGGGGCCCAGTGGGGTCCGGTCATGGGCACCCCCACAGCCTCAGTGAGTTTTCAGGGACTCAGGAGTGCAGTGCAAGGTCTACAGTGGGATGTGCGGGGTCTTTGGCAGAGTCAACCAGAGATCCTATACAGACCACCTCAGACCCTTGCTTCCCTGCAACGCTAAGGCCTCATTCACACAGCTAAGTGTCGGCCCATACAGATCCATGCGGCATGCACGGTCGTAATGGGCCGTTCCCGGGAAGAACAGGTGTTGCGTGTGATTGTACGCAGCAGCCTGTTCTTCTCTATGGGAGGATGCGGCCGTATGCACACCTGAACTGCACATCCATGCGGGTGTCCGTGCTCGGAAACCTTTCTGTGTACGAGTACGGACACCTTTATGGACTTGTAGGGTGGGTGAGCGTAGGGCAAAGTAGGCCACATCCTCCCATAGAGAAGAACAGGCTGCTGCGTACAATCACACCACGCAGCACCTGTCCTTCCCAGGAACGGCACGTTACAACCGTGCATGCCGCATGGATCTGTACGGGGCGGCTCTAAGCTGTGTGAATGAGGCCTAATAGCTCAACTTGTCAGAAGCTGCATCCAGCAACTTGACAGGTTACGCAAAATGTCTTGAACTGGCAGGGGTTGGACGAATTTAGATGGGGGGGTGCCGAATGCCGGTACCCATGTGAGGGGTCTGGGGGGCTCTTACATGGGTATCAACTGTACCAGGGCGGCATCCCGGCGACCAGACCAGCCCACCTGGGACCCTGCAGAGCCCATCATAGAGAGTCTCAGGTGGGCTATGCAGGATCTATGGTGTGCTCTGCAGGGTCTCAGGTAAGTCCAGGACGCTACTGCAACATTAGACACCACTGGGATGGGGGGGTCAGTGTGATCCGCTTCCGTCCCCAGAAAGATGTGACCGGTGTGTGATGTGGTCACATCTTTCTGCCTTGAAGAAGGGCTTTGTTGATTATCGTAACACAATTGTCCATTAAAAAGGACATACCTATTTCAATTATTTGAGTGCTGGTGACCTGTCTTTTCACTTCCTCTGGCACAGACGACTGGATCTCTAAATGTCCCAAATGTGTCCTCATACACCATCATTTAATAAACCTCCTGTGGCAATGCCCGCATATCCAAACACTCTGGCATCCCGCGCTACAATATATGTCGTCATTATCAGGGATTCCTAGAGATTGCTCCCCGGCCCTATGCCTCTTTCATTCCCCCTCTGAATTGCCACAGAATCCGCAAAAACCTCTATCACAATGGGAACACTACTGTATTTTGGCTGTCAAAAATAATATACTCATACATTGGCTCTCTCACCAAACTCCTACGTTGCTGGCAGGCCCGGACTGGGACTAAAAATAGGCCTGGGCATTTTAGACTGAGCAGCCCAATCACGTGACCACCAACAGGCCCCACCCCTCACAACAGGGGGTGGAGCCAAACACAGAAGCGCAATCTAGGGGCAGGGCCGGCCACTAGTAAGTACCAATACACAAACCTTGCAACAATGTAGGAAGCTTGCTATAGAGAATATCTGTAAAAAATAAGTCAAGGCAACTGGACTTGCTGTATTTTACTTGAAGACATTTCACTAGTCATCCAACCAGCTTTCTCAATTCAGCAATTTCTGATTTGAGAAAGTTGGTTGGAGGACCAGTGGAACGTCTTCAAGAAAAATACAGAAAGTCCAGTTGCCTTGA
>NW_017308958.1:0-2517 GCF_000935625.1 Nanorana parkeri
GTACAAACAAATAAATAGAAAACGATTGTGCGGAGCTAGCACGGACAGCTAGCTCCGCCCAACTGTTTTCTATAGGCCGGCGGTTCTGCTGCTGTCAAAAAAAATAAATAACTTTTGCTATAGGAATGCATTGCTAGATTTCTATTGGCTATTTCAATTTGCAATAGCCAGAAAATATATATTTTTTTTATTCTGACGCCAGCCAACAGCTCCGTGTCAGAATAAAAAAAACAGAAAAAGCAGTGTTTCTCTACTTGGTGGCCGGGAGCACGAGACTCCTGGAGCGCCCGGTAGAGTCAGGCTGTCTGGAGATCAGTGTCCCTGGTTAGCTGGTAACCAGGGACGCTGATCTCTCTGCAAGTGGCCGGAGCCAGCTGTAAGATCACGGCTGGCTCCGCCCAGCTGTCAGAAGCAGGCTGTCGGCCGGCCAATGGCCAGCCGCTCGGCCAGCTTCAACTTTCACTTAGGCTCAGTCGAGCCGAAGCATATGCCTTCGGCTCAACTGAGCCGCCCGGCAGACTTCGGGAGCTGTACGGGCTATAGTGCATAGCCCGTACAGCAGATCTCGGTTCTACTGAACCGAAGGGGTCCTGGGGCCGAAGCTAGCCAAAGGATCAGCCTAAGCTACGGCTAGATGCTTTGGCTGCTTCGTGAATAGACCCCAAAGTCTTTATATCCCTGAGAACAGTGGGGTGCCTGAATATCCTACCTGAACATTTTTTTCGGTTTTTGGAAATAAATTAATTTAACTGTAAAATGGTTAGTGAATAATGCACATTAGCACATGTGATGATCATGTACCATCCTAATTCAAATGAAACTCCAGCCAAACCTTTTTCTTTGCTTTGGAGATGAAAGTGGAAGGTGGCTTTGAAACTTACACACAGGTATTTTCTGTGTCTATGCCCTGTAAGCCGCCCGGCAGACTTCGGGAGCTGTACGGGCTATAGTGCATAGCCCGTACAGCAGATCTCGGTTCTACTGAACCGAAGGGGTCCTGGGGCCGAAGCTAGCCAAAGGATCAGCCTAAGCTACGGCTAGATGCTTTGGCTGCTTCGTGAATAGACCCCAAAGTCTTTATATCCCTGAGAACAGTGGGGTGCCTGAATATCCTACCTGAACATTTTTTTCGGTTTTTGGAAATAAATTAATTTAACTGTAAAATGGTTAGTGAATAATGCACATTAGCACATGTGATGATCATGTACCATCCTAATTCAAATGAAACTCCAGCCAAACCTTTTTCTTTGCTTTGGAGATGAAAGTGGAAGGTGGCTTTGAAACTTACACACAGGTATTTTCTGTGTCTATGCCCTGTTGGTAAGGATTTTCCCCTTTCTACTGTAGTCCAGTAATGCTAATCACAAAACCAGAATATGAGAGAAATCACTTCAATGGAAACACATAGAGTAGCAAACAAACTTTTTTTGTAGTGAGGAAGGGTTAGTACTGCAAGATGTAAGTGTTGTCTGTGTCCCAGTTGGGGAAATTCCCCTCAGTGCCAGTTCCATAGACAGTGGTCAACAGGAAAGGAAGTAAGGGAAAATTATCCCAACGGGGAACCAGACAGCAAGAAAAACCTGGGAGGCTCTAGCCCTTCCTCATTGTATTCAGAACTAAGAAAACATTTTTTGGTTGGGGCTAAACTTTAAGAATTATAGGCCATGACTATCACCATAGTAGTCTACGTGACTGATATAGAGACTTAGGGCAAGGGAGCCCAAGTGTCTGCATGCAGTGGCGTAACAACCGGGGGGGCGTTCGCCCCGGGCGCATAGATGGCAGGGGCGTCTGCCGCAAGCCGGGCCGACTGTCAAACAGATAAAGGCAACAGGCTCCGTTATGGCAGGTTATGCGGCCGTGCTGATTGTACCACTTCATTAATCCCCTATGCGTTTCGCTCTTAGGCTTCTTCAGTGGGGTTTTTTGTGTGTGTTTGGTGTATTTCCAGAACAGATCTAATTGGGAACACATAATATATTGGTCAAGCAAAACAAATGACAACGCACTCAACAATTCGTCACCAGCTATACAGTAAGGTGCACACGAAATGGGCTTTGAACAGTAAAACAGTAGAAAGGTATCATGGCACACTTACAACCAGCATGTAAAACAACTTGTCTCACCACTAAGGTTAATAACAGAGGTTTGGATACACGTCTTCTGCAGAAAATGTGAAAGCCGCACAGCCGCACATAATATATTGTTCATCAAAATATTACTCTATTATGAATTTCATGATTAATTAATCTTTTTATATTTTTCCAAAAAACTTTTCATTATGTTATTTAGCTATGCAGATATCCTTCGTGGTCTGGTTATAATGTACATCCACTTACCTAGGGATCAGGAATCACGATGTGACCTAACCCAAGGGGCACAGGAACACTCTAGTCTCCCCCCGATAATATCATACGTCAGAGCCACAGACGCACATAGAGAGGCCAATGGAGTTCCAAAAGATCTAGAACATAACCATGATGTTAGATATAATTTTAGTTTTACATGTATCTATTT
>NW_017308958.1:2541-10625 GCF_000935625.1 Nanorana parkeri
ATATATTGGTATATTTTAAAAAAGATCTAGAACATAACGATGATGTTAGATATCATTTTAAGTGTATCTAATTTATTACAGCCTCATATTATTTATTACCCCAAATAAGGTCATAATGGATTATATTAATTAGTTCCATATGAAGTGAAGTACCCTTAAATTACCTACCTATTAGTAATTGTGATTACTTTGTTAATTATATCAGTAACCTCCGTGTCCCTTTTCTAAGTGTTGATTGGTGATAAAAAAAATGTAAGTATATGTATATATATTTCATGTTGATTAACATATTCTATTCTATTTTAGTACACAGATCCTCTTTGCAGTTCTTGGTTAGTCCCAGCTCCTACGGGAACGATGGATGTTTACTACTTTGAATAGGAACCTGAGCTGCTTTGCTTGCACATAATTGTAGTGCTACATCTGCCTGACACAACAATCAAAGGCTCAAAATAGCCAACCACTGCTCTGCTGTCTGTGTAGCTTAGCCATAATTGCCTCATGGAGTCCTTGTACATCAAATATTAGTTTGTAACACATCAATTACAATTTTGTTTTACAAATTAGCATCCATTTTGCTGATTCAGAGCTTCTGCTTTCTTTGACACAGGGGGTAAATAATCATTTAAAATCAATACAGCATAGATTTCTTGGTCATAATATTGGTCATTAGCTGGGGAGTTCCAGTTTAAAGCTTTTGAATATGGTACTGTAAACAGGTAAACAACAAGTTAACATGTCTTTTTTAATTTTAGGTAAACTTCATCATAAAGTTGTATTTGGCATTTAAATAGATGATATAGTAAACAATATTAAAAACATCCTTTAATTATGTACTATAATATATATCATTTTACAGAGTGGGAAATTAAATGATTAATTATCCATGTAAGATGGCAAAGCAATGTTTGCTGAAAAACACAATCATTATTTTTGAAAGTCAATTCCATTAGCAGATCCGCTTAACTTGTTGTACTGCTGTTTTATAATAAAAGGCAAAAGTAGTGAAGCAAGAAAAAAAAATCTATATTTAGGATAAGTTTCAAAAACCTTTTTCTTCCAGGATAATATCAGGGACCACAGGTTCTGGGGAATTGTGAATTTCTGTCATCTGTAAACTAGGTGAGTAGCAAAATGGCTGAAGTCATTTCAAAGATTCCAAAGTCTGCAGTCATTAAAATGAGTGACTCTTTTGAATTTACAGTCAGCAACAAACTAAAGGCAGAAAAAGAGGGAAATGGAAATAAAAGGGACCACAAGAAAATGTGTGAATTCAACAAAAAGATAATACATAGCCCATTCTGGGAAGCAGGATTGCAAAGTTAACTCTTTACAATTTTCAATTGTTACACTTTTACAAAAGAATTGTGCTACCTGATGGCATTCAAAGAAAGAAATATAAAATTAACCAGTTGTTTCCCAGAGATCAGAACAGACTTAGTAAAATATTATTTTTTTCCATTATTACAAATAAACATGCAGAACAAAGATAAGATGATAAGAAGAATACCAGCAAAGAATAATTTTGTATTTTAACATAACCCAGAGTTAAAAATCTTAAATGTGGTTCTTAAAGCCAAGCATAAAGTGCAATGAATAGTATTGGCTCCTTGCCCTACTCTTAGCCTCTACAATTGCATCTGAATTTATTTATCAAAGCCTCAAGAATTACGTAAATTATTTCCAGGTATACATTTCTTACAGAAGTAGTTTTGGCACATTCTTATCTAGTTATTTGCTACAAATGAAGCAAATCCGGGTAAATGGAAATGTATTTTCAAAGTTTGAATAAATGAAACTGAAAAATAGCTTAGAACAGGATCAAAAGTTTTTATTTAAAAAGTATTAATGTTTATGCTGCCGGTTTTAAAAGCCGGGACAAACAGCAATTAGAAGAACCCATAGTGTTTTATGTATTTTCCTTATTATATTTAGTGCTGAAAATATATAATTTTTTCTTTTGGGGAAGGTAAATATGAAATATTGCATGAACATGTCTTAAAGCCTACAGGTGGAATGCAATGCAAAGTTCCATGTTCTGTGAAGTCTCACAGAGAATTAAAGTTCTGCAAAAAAGACCTTACTTTTTTATAGTAAGGTCTTAAAAGAAAACTGTAATGGCAAATACAAAGCATTCTTAAATGAGCTACCCATTACAGTTGTGTTTTCCCCGGTCTGCATACTTCCAGATCAGTGACCCAGAAATCATAAAAGGCAAATATTTAAAAAAACAAAAAGTATCCAGTTAGGTCTTTAACCCTTTCCCCGCCAACGACGTAAGGCATACGGCGGAACACAACCGTTTCCAGCTGGCAACGTCAGTATGCCTTTTGTCGATGGTTTTCACCCTTCTGCTATAAGCTCATGGTCACTTCAACAAACATAATTCTATAACAGAAGGGTCCCCCTGTTGTTCACTTGTAAATTAAAAGCTGTCATCAGTAGTTGACAAGCCACTGATGACAGCTATTTATTAAAAATCTGGCCTCCCTCCACGGCCACTAATGCCACTGCCCACTGCAACTTTTGCTGCTCTTTCTTTCCCACTGGGAGCTAGCTGCATGCTGCGGTCTGTGTCCCCTCTGATCCCTGCTGCTCTCCTCTGCCTGTATCGGCAGAGGCAGCGGGGATCAGAAGGTAGACAGACCGCTGCAGCAGGTGGGGGGAGTGAAGGAGAGAGCTGTCATAGTCAGGATGCCGAGCATGGGGCAGAGAGGTTCAGAAAGCCGAGTGGAGGATTGGTAAATATGTGTAATATTTATGGATCCTTCCCTGTACTAAGCAAACACCAGTGTGATCAGTACTGACATATTAAGCTTACCATGACCCCAGTTATGCTATACATCACTTCCTGTTCATTCATGATTTGGGACCTAGTAACCACTTTGTATGTGCTCAGTTTATGAATGAACAGGAGCACTAAGCACCAAGGTTCCCTGTCCATTCATAACTGGGGAGAGTACTATGCCTGCACAGTTTATCAATGAATAGAAAGCCTCCGTACTGAGTACTTTATGTTCATTCAGTGCTGGGGCTGCAGAGAAGGGGATTGAGCACTTGGTGTCCTCAATCTCTTTTTCTATTTCAAAATGTTAGGGGTCTGTTTAGACCGCTGATATTTCCCTGAAGCCCCCTGACAACAACAACAAAAATAATAAAAAGAAAAAATAGTTAAAAAAGAAAAAAAAACACAACACCCTCCCATACACACACATGACATACACGTGCAACAGTGGCATATTGTGGTATACATTATGCACATGCACTGCGGTGCATTGTTAGAACACATCAAAGTGCTTGTTTTTTTTGTTTGTTCTTTTTAAAATAACATTAATTTAACTGTGGGGCAGCAAAGGGCAAAGCATCGTGACGCATTGCCATGTGTTGTGACATGCTGTGTTGTGATTAATTGTATGCCTGCATAATTTTATCACAACACACACACCAACACATTGCACAAATGACACTGGAGATCAGGCGTTACCGCAGCACAGATTTTTAGCATAAGTTATTAATTTACAGTTTTCCATTACTTCTGCTTATCGTTTCGCAAAAGGGTGCAATTTAAATTTACAAATATTTGTTATTTGTTAACGCAGTACAGTTTTATCTTTAATATTTAGTCAGAATCTTTAAAACTATGTTTTTTTTGTGTGCGCTGATACTGATTTAAGTGTGTTTTTATCAATTTATGTGTGTATTTTTTTAGTTTATTATTGGTTTGATAAACATTTGGGGAAATTATTGTAGGACCTGCAAAATGAGTAACACCATATTTTTATTTTACAAGTCCTGGGGTTTTAGGAAATGTATGGTTTTACAAACTCTAAAAGCAGCAGTTAAAAATTTAAAAAAAGGTGAAAAATTGCAAAAATGGTCTGGCCAGCTGAGGTCAAAGGTGTTAGGCAGGCAAAACCCAACCACAAGTAAAAGCAATTTAAATTGCAAGAAGCATATTTTTTTTTTTTAGATTATGCTATGTGAATGGGAACATGTAACAAACAGTATGATTTTCATGGATAGAATAAATTACACCATATTCTGGCATCACATGAGTGATATGTAATTGATTTTTTTACTATTCCATTTAGCTTGGCCTAAATACAGAATCCGCACCCCAATCTGATTACTTTTAACTTGAAAAAAAGACCCACTGTAATAGGCCTGAATTGACCGGTAGAAGTAGCCGCCACAACAGGTATAAAAGCTATAGGAAAATTACCTCTTAAAATAATAAATCTTACAAAGGATTCTGCAGAGGTTTAAGCCTTTGCTTGACCCTTCTAAGCATAGTCACATGACATCTTCACTGCTTGATGTGGCATATCCTAAGCCTCTGGTGTTGTGGCACATGCACAGGGCTGTCTTTAATATAGGGCAAAGGGGGCAGATTCCCTAGGCCAAATCATTGTTGTGGGGACCAAAGCAACTGCTTCTTGAGCCCGCCAAAGATATGTGGTACTGTTCTGTTTACTATGCAATCAGGTTTGTGTAGTGTTGATCCGCCCATGCCGTATGCCACATAGCGTGACCACGTTATGTCTTATGTGGGGTCACGTCTGACACGATGGCCCTGTACATGCAGCAGCAGAAGGTTGTAAAGGGGAAGCTGCAGAAAGTGAGGAATGAAGTGGACAAACTTTTTTGTTGCTGACTTGTCATATTGAAGTACTGCTCCCACCAAGCTCTTTGGTGCAGAGTCATGTGTTTCATGTATGTAGTACCCAAATGGATGGGACTTTTACAACAGCTGATATGCTACATGCAGAAGTTGCAGACAGTTGCAGACAACAATTCTATCTGCAGCAGTTATGTTAAAAAATATACAGACTGCAGAGCTATGTGGATCAGCCTTGAGGATAGCCTGGGGTGACCTAAGTGGCCTGTACCTGTTGAGCAGTACCACCAGATGGATTTGGATGGCTGCTTCCTCTAGTCCTCTGCAAGCTTCCCCTAAACAAAACCCTTCATCACTGCTGTTCTGCCTCTCCCTGAGAATGTGTCTCCTCTTCAATTGGTGTCACCCACGGACAGTATGCCATCATATTATTTACCCCTCCTCATCATTAAAGACCACTTTGCAGTAAAACAGTTGGAACAGTACAGTTGGAACATCACTATCTCTTGCTGTACAGGTCCCCTGACTGTTGTTTGGCTGACCCCTCCTCTCTCTCTATGGTCATGGTGCTATCGTCCTCATTCTCAATATCTGAAATCAGGAATACTTGTTCAAGACCAAGATAATTTTTGTACAGTGAGTCAGTGATCAAAAAATTCCACCAACTTCTCATAGCCACTTTGCGGATCTATGACAGGATTAACAGAAGAGGAGCAAGAAGGCGCATTAGCAGCACTTGCAGACAACTGGTTGCTCTGTGTCTAGGAGGAGAAAGAAGGAAGGAAGGTGTTGTAACCCACTCCACTATCTCCTGTACCCGCCTTGTCTGTTCCTCCAGTCAGCGCTGGAGGATCAGAGAGGAGAGGGGGGAATCCCTGTGGGAGACAGTGACTGACAGTCACCGCTCTGTGCTGGTAGATGATTGGAAAGTGAGGTATGCATTCGCTCACTTCCTGATCCATAGAGCCGACGTGTGACAGTTTCATTGTCACACGTCAGCTCTAACTATGAAGATGAGTGAAAATCACTCACCTCATAGTTCTCCTTTTAACCTTTAAAAACAGGTTTTAGTTTCATACATTTGAAAATATATATAGAAGCCACGCTGCCTCATCAAGGTTCCTCTGTGAAGTGTGGTTCCTAACTGTAGTCTAACAGAACTCTGATCTTGGGACATATATAGCAATAAATAAATCAAAGCTAATGGATAATGCATTCATTTACATGAACTCCAGCACTAGTATCAAGTACAATCTAGTCTTTCTAATGTCATAGCTCATCTAAAATTTAAACAGTAGAAAATAGGAGCAGTATTCTTACATAACACTGAAAAGTGTCACCAGAAGAAGAAAACAATATATGAAAAAGGAAAAGTAACAATAAAAAATGAAAAGTCAATAATAAAAATTATTTTTAAAATGTTTGACAGAGAGAAAATCACAAGAACTTTTTAAACCATCATGTACACAGAATATACAACAATATTTTTGTATTCTTTCAAACCCTTGAGCATAAAGATTTGCCCTTGAAAACCGTCCTGTATTGCTTCAATCTGTAGGCCAATAGCCCATCAAAACAAAAGTGCGTTTTGGAAGAATTAAGCTCTTATCATATACCATAACAGCACAACTTTAGCAATAAATAAAAGCAAAGTTATGGCAATTTATTTTGGCTTGGCTTTTAGCAAATAGCAGATCATGTTCCCAACAGTGCATGCCACTCACTTCTGTCAAATGCCTGTCTTTTATGCAATTGTGCTATTTTACAATTGCTTGACCTTTTTTCTAGCTGTCTGTGTTTAATATTTTTTTTATTTGGTGTGCTCAAGCAAATATTTATTTTTTCCAAATGTACATTTTATAAAGCAATGTTTTCCATAAAGGTTTTGTGGTACAGATGCATTGGAAGTTATAATCAGAGCCACTGTGTTGCAAGTAGCATTTTAAACAATAAAATAATTTTAATTTAAAAAAAAAAGGTCTGTCTCTCTTAATCAGTGCAAAACTGTTGCTTATTTGAAGAAGACAATCACAGTTTTAGAAAGTAGCTTTAAAGGAAAATTGAGCCGTATTTTGGTTTGGGCTAAATTATTAATGTAATGTATTGTGCAGTCTGTAAGGGTCACTAGAGATGTACAAACTGATTGCATCTACTTTTTTTTTAGTGTGTTCGCTTTTTTGTTATAAAATAAGCAAAAGTGCAATGTACTGCTTGAGATATCAGGGCTATATACTTATATAGGCCCTGTGTCCATCAGAGATAGATGTTTCAAGAAAAAAGGGTCCACAAAAAAACAGTGCCCACTGAAAAAAACTAGGGCTAGGGTTGATTAAAATTTTCGTGTTCGATTAATCTAATTTTTTTTAAATCGATTAATCAATTAATTTCAATTAATTATAACGCACATACAGATCCAACTACATTGGCCTATACACATACAGCACAGCAATGAAGTAATAAAATGAACTAGGATCACACTAATCCAGCACGTTATTAATCTCACGTGCCCCACTCAATATGGCCACCGCTTGAGTGGGGCAACTCAGAATAATAACGTGCTGGATTACTGTGATCCTAGTTCATTTTATTACTTCATTGCTGTGCTGTATGTGTATAGGCCAATGCCTTGGCTGGCGCTCGTGCAGAAAGTTTCTTGAGCAACCTCACCGGCCCAAGTGACTCCGTCGGCTAACGAAGGGAAGGAGGAGGAGTCCAGTGACATAACGGACATAGACATCACCGGACTCCTCCCCCTTCCCTTCATTAGCTGACGGAGCCACTTGGGGACATCGACGTCACCGGACTCCTCCCCCCTTCCCTTGCCGACAGAGCCACTTGGGGACATCACCGGACTCCTCCCACTTCCCTTCATTAGCTGATGGAGCCATTTGGGGACATCAACGTCACTGAACTCCTCTCCCCTTCCCTTCGTTAGCCGACGGAGCCACTTGGGGAAGGGGGGAGGAGTCCGGTGACTTCGATGTCCGTGACGTCACCGGATCTCCGACGGGACTCCCGGAAGCCGGCGGAGAGGTGAGTATTTTCATTAGCGATCAAAAAAAATGTAATCGATCAAAAAGATTAATGATTGATCGAGAAATTAATAATTAATTTGCACAGCCCTAAAAAAAACATGTTGTTATACCACCCTAAAAAGCTGGTAAAGAGACCTTTGGACTATTAATCATTTACTAAATGGCTTTCAACTATCAAATATTTTTTCCATATTTAACACCCCAGACCACTTTCTTCAACCTCTTGCCGTCCGCCCGTTGTAAAAAAACAGACGGACGGCACTGCAGCATTGGCAGGTTGCCGTCTCCAGGCGGCATTTTTTTTCTGCTCGCGCGCGCCCCCTAGCGGGCACGCACGGGCAGTAAAGACCCGACCATTGCACACACCCGTTACCGGGTGTTTCACATATAGGCGATCAGCGGCTCCATAGCCCGCCGATCGTCTATATCTG
>NW_017308958.1:11995-13139 GCF_000935625.1 Nanorana parkeri
GAACGTCGCAGTGAGAGCAATCATTTTAGGGCCATCAATCACTGATAACACTAAACTGAGGAGCGGTAACAGCTTTTAAAGTGTTGCCTATGGCCAATTTTGGGTATTATCGTTTTTTGAGGTTTCGCGCGCGCACGCAATTTTAAGGCTTGACATGTTTGGTGTCTTTTTACCCGACGTGACCCCGTCTTTTATATTTTACCAAAAAATTGGGTAATAATACATTTTTTATCATTTAATATAGGGGAAACTGTTTTTTTTTTAAATTTCGGTAATTTTTCCTTAATCTGGTAAAAAAAATAAAAACCCCAGTGGTGAATAAATACCACCAAAAGAAAGCTCTATCTGTCCCCAAAAAAGGGTATAAAATTAATTTCAGTACAGCGCTGCATGACGGAATAAATGTCAGTCAAAGTACCGCAGCGCTGAATACTGAAAAATGGCCTGGATGGGAAGGGGGTTTAACACCGCGGATGTCAACTGGTTAAACATGGTTAAAATTATTTTTTTATGTTTCATTCTAAGTCTCTATAATTGTTAGGAAAACATGAGAAAACATAACATGATATCCCATTGCAAAGTTGATATGGGAGAAGCAGAGATACAATGGCAGAACTACCAGGGTTGCAGGGGTGACATTTACCAGTGCACCCAGGCGTTCTGCCACTTTGGGGGGGGTGGCAGAAATGAAGTAGAGGGCCCAGCCCCAGTAACCGCCGACATTGTCTTCCCGGGGGGGCCTTTATGTTTTCTTCAACCCGTCCTCTACGATTTTCTCCACATCATCTGGCCCACCTCATCTCCTGGTCACATACTGGTGACATCACTGGAGCATTTTCCATAGCCCGGATTAGACAACATTGGCTGCAGTCAGCTCTGGGAGTCATGCGGGGAGGAATCCCTTACAGTTCATGAAGTTAATAGGGCAGCTAAAGGTAACAGCCAGGAGTGTCTATATAGAACATCTCTCCCTGTGTGATCAGCTCAGGAGCAGTCTATGGGGTCTATTCACAAAGCTGCCGAGGGCAGCCGAGTGAATGACCGATCAGAAGTGAAGTGAGCCGAACACTGTTCGGCTATTCACTTCAGGCTGGTACGGCTGATTTCAGCCGTACATCGGCTGAAATCAGCCGTACATCGGCTT